>NC_060274.1:85059354-85243943 GCF_021613505.1 Equus quagga | reverse complement strand
TCAGGCTCATTCTTATTATGGAGGACTCTACTCAAACATTACCTCCTCCAAGAAGCCTTTCGGACTCTCCCATCTGAAGTTACTAGGGTCATTCTGCAGTCTCTCTCTATCTGTAATTCTTTTCAATTTTTTTTCACAGTGTTTATCAATATCTGAGATAATAAAAAGAATATTGATAAAATACATGTATCTGTGTTTTCGTCATGTATCTCTCTGTTCTAGTATGTAAGCTTTGAGAGGGCAGAGACCTTCTCTGTCTTAGTCACAGCTCTATACTCAATCCCTAGGATAGGGACTGAAAATATTTGTTGAATGAATGAATGAAAGCATTATTAATGGTACAGTGTGTTGACTCCGTCTCTTATCTCCTTCCATGACCTTGGACACCTAGGTTTGCTGTGACATGTTCTTATTCCCTGACCACTTTCTCTTTCCTTTAGGGCTCACCACTACTAACTGAATAACCAATTGGCAAGGTTTTGAGGGGGGGGTCCCTATAATAAGATGTGCTGCTTCTAATGGGGGTTTTTGTTGTCTTACTGATTTATAGCTTTAAAGGGGAACATTTGAGACTGTGTCCAGCTGTGAGGAAGACCTCTGGGATGTGCGCTCTCAAATCCGCCTTTCCATCATGCAGTGGGTGGGGAAGGAGGGCTAGCTCTACTCATGTTTAATAAACTGAACTCCTCCTTTCTCCCATAGGAAGTCCTGGAAGTAATTGAAAGTGACATACAATTGCGTCATTTTTCCTCAGCTGGAGAGCCTATGGCTTTGCCCACTTTTATTGCCACACGTTCTACTACCTGACTTTTGAACACAAAACCAAGAGGGTGGTAAGATAGCAAACCTCTTCCACACCAGCACTTTGTAGAATTCTGTTTTAAGGGTATTAACAAAAAAGACAAAACAACCAACCAGATGCTCCGACTTCAAACTACCCAAAGACTTATATTTTAGCTAAAACAGGGCAAGCTTCCATCTGCTCTACCCAACAGTTGGCAGCCAGTGTGGTGGAGTGACAAGAGCTTGGACACTGGAGTCACACAGGACTGGGTTTCATCCTGGATCTGCCTTTTCCTCAATCTCTTTGAACTCAATACTCTCATCTGTAGACAAAGGTGCTAAGAGCTACTTCATAGGGTTATCTGAGGAGCTAGTGAGCAAGCACTCTTAAAACAGCCCAATCCCTGTGGTACAAAAGCTGCCCAATACGCATTCCTTCCTCTTTACCTCACCATGATAAAGGAGCGCCTTTGCTAGGAGTACCTTTGGTTGCAAGTAACAGAAGGCCAACTGGAGGGGCTTGAACTGTTAGAAGCTTATTTTTCTTACAGAACAGGAAGTCAGAGGTGGGCAGTTGCCTGATTTCGATTCAACAGCTCAACAACGTTAAGGCTGATGTCTCTGCATTTCTCTCAGCCATTTCCTTTTGGTCACAAGGTGGCTACAACAGTTCTACCATCACATTCATGTTCCAGGCAGGAAGAAGGAAGGAAGCAGAAAGTAAAGGCAAAGGGGCAAAAGGCCATGACAAGCAGGCCTGCACCTTTTTATCAGGAAGGCAGTTTTCCAGAAGCTCCATCTAGTAGATGTCTGCTTACATTTCATTGGCAGAACTGGGTCACATGGCCATTTCTAGACCAATCACAGACCAGGGGAAATGAGATTGCCATGCCTGACATGGATCCATTGGAAGTATTCCCTGGAACTAAGTCAGGTTCTGGATTCAGAGAAGGAGTGGGGTGGTGGTAGTGGGAAGTGAATTCTGAGTAGGCAACAAGTCGTGTTTGCCACAGAGGAAAAGCCCATCCACATAAATCGGGCTAGAGCAAAACAAAAGAAACTTCCATTTTGTACTGCAAGTTCTGACTATTAATGGAGATCAGTGGGGCTTATGACATTGAAAAAGATTACTAAGCACCTCAAGGATAAATTTCCTAGAGATGGTCTTGCATGCAAATCTATCCTTCCTTTGACCACTTGAATTAAACACATGGAAGCATTTTGTGGCCCAAACATCAGGTTCTATCCAGGAAAATAAGCCATATGAACTTCAGTGTATGATGCACTAAATCTAAGGAAAACTGAGATTAGCCTGGATTTAAACATTTACTCTCTAAAACTGTCTCTCTAACTCCAAGCAGAGAAATGTTCACAGACTGTGAAAGGAGGCTGTGTTCCAATATTCCCAAATTGTTCCTGGCAAATGATACCATTGGCTGAATGAGAAATTCATGTAACTGTGAGCATTGTTAGGTTGTAAAGGCCACAGCAGGAGGGCTGGGTGTCAAGAGGGGGAGGAGGACTCAGGCACCAGGAGAACAACAGAATAACCAAGCAATGGGTGTGAAGAAGGATCAAGGATAATTTACTAAATAAGATGATAACCACAAGCATTCGTGCTTAATAAAGAATAATTACAGTAAAAGACTATGTTTCAGTCTATAGTGAGCCTGAGCATCTTTTGGTAAATAAAACCATATCAGCGTGAGAAAGGGCTGCTTAGGAATGCATTTTGCAGCAATAAGGAGTAAATCTATTAGCCTGCTGTCTATTTCTTTCTTTGTTCCCCTGAAGTAATAAAAAATTGTTGGAACGGGGGGTGGTGGTAGTGATGGCGGAACCAGATCAATGGTCCCAGATCTAGAGATCTGAACCCAAGGGAAAGAAAGAAAGATGCAACAAGGAGAGAAGGACTGTGTAAAGGCCAGCTAGAGTCCCAACCAGTTGCTAAGTGGGCTCAGGTGTAAGAGAGATTTGATAGTCACCTCCCCAACCATGGCTCACTTTATTTTTATCCCTGTTTCTCAGTGTCTTGTCTCAGGACTCTCCATCTTCGTAGGGGTCATCCATGAAGACTTTGGAACCACTTTACATTCCCACCAGTAGGATATGGGGGTTCCAGTGGCTCCACATCCTCTTCTGCACTTGGTAATGTCAGTCTTTTATGTTAGTAATTCTGGTGAGTGAGTTGTGATGTATCACTGTGATTTTTAACTTCCATTTCCCTGATGACTAATGATGTTGAGCACCTCTTTATGCACACATTGGCTATTTGGATATCTTCCTTTATGAAGTGCCTGCTCAAGTCTTTTTTTTTTTTTTGGTGAGGAAAATTTGCCCTGAGCTAACATCTGTGCCAATCTCCCTCTATTTTGTATATGGGATACCTCCGCAGCATGGTTGATGAGTGGAGTAGGTCCACACCTGGGATCCGAACCTAGAAACCTGGGACCCCAAAGGAGAGCACATGGAACTTTAACCACTTGGCCACAGGGCTGGACCATGCTCAAGTCTTTTGGTCACTTAAAGTGTTGATTTTACCTTTTAAAACTTAATTTGTAGGAGTCTTTTATCATCATGAGATAGGAGCAGTTAGTCAGATACACATAATGCAAATATCTTATCCCACTTCATAATGTGCCCTTTAACTTTCTTGATGGCATCTTTTGGTGGACAGAAAGTTCTTAACACTAAAAAGAAATGTTTTTATAAACATTTTTCTTTTATGATTGGCTCTCTTTATGTTCTGTTTAAGAAATCTTTGCTTACCTCAAGGCCATGAAGAGAGTCTCCATTTTCTTCTAGAAGCTTGATTGGTTTTGCTTTCATATTTAAGTCTATAATTCGCCCCAAATAAATGTTCCTCATTTAATCATTACAACCTCTCTTTCTAGTAATACTTGTCAAATGATTTAAGACATTCTGAATCTCGTAATTCAAAGGTTTACAGTGTCACTTTCAAGTCACGATTCGCAGGGAGGCTGTGCGCTGTGTATTTTATCCTGGCAGAGTTTCAGAAGCACTCTAGGCGAGTTTCAAGGCTCACGCTAATGCCCAGACAGCATCCTTCCTGCATTTCCACCCACAGTTTGAGGTCAGAACGTGTTCACAGAAGTACCAGAAGCAGAGGGGAAAGGAGACAAACAGCCACTCATTATGCCCTTTGGAGCCTTGACCTTCCAATTTGAAGTATTTTAAAAACTCTTCAGTGTAGAAATACAATTATCCTTAGGTTGCATTTTTACCAAGCATTTCAAATAGTGCTTGTAAGCAAAGCGCTCAGGCTCCCTGGGCTTCTTTGGCTTCTTGATGCTCCAGAGGACAGTCTGACTCCAAGTGCATTTTTCCTGGGGTGTTGGGGAAGGTGTGCTGCTCTGCCAGAGCCCGGCCAGGCCCTGTTGAGTGAGGCAGATGACCCCCTCATCGACTGGCCAGCAGCCACGGAACGGGCAAAGGCAAGGGCCCCCTTACTCGGACCCAGACATCTAGATTTCTCTTATTCTGAGAAAGAGGTCATCCCTTCTAGAAGCCCCTGCCGCATTCCAAGGCAGAGTGGTACACTCCTCCAATATCTATTGCATGCCCGCTTCCTGGAAGGTACCTTTGCTGCAAACCCACAAGGTAGGTATTACTACTGCAGAGAGAGAGGTTCAGTAAGCTGCCCAACTTCACAGTCCTAGTGATGGCAGAGCTGGCAGGTGAATCCAGGCCTTCCAACTCCACATGGAATGTCCTTTGCACTAAGCCATTCCACCTCTCACTTTATACAATTTCTTGAGCACAGATCTTTCTATATGATTCTCTTAGACGGTGTCTTAGTCAGCTTAGGCTGCTATAGTAGAATACCATAGACTGCGTGGCTGAAACAATATATTTCTCACAGTCTGGAGGCTGGGAGTCCCATGATCAGGGTGCCAGCACAGTTGGGTTCTGGTGAGGACCCTCTTCCGGGTTACAGACAGCTGACTTCTCACTGTATCCTCACATGGGGGAGAGCAAGAGCTCTGGTCCCTTCATCGCCTTATAAGGGCACCAATCTCATTGTGGAGGCTCCACCCCCATGACCTCATCTAAAACCTACCTACCTCCCAGAGGGCCCACCTCCAAATACCATGTCATTGGGGGTTAAAGCTTCAACACATACATTTTAGGGGGGACATAAACATGCAGTCCATAACAGATAGGTAGTTTTTAATCTAGCCTTTGGGAAGCCCCTGAACCCCTGAAATTTTAAGGAGATGGTGTTTGCTTGTGTGATTATGTGCACAGAGGCCCTACCTTTCATCACATACCAATTATCAAAAGGTTCCAAGAAACAAAAAAGTTTCAGAGTCATGGTGTTAGGTGGTGATGAAGGAGGAACCCTGAGGTGGGCTTGCTGGTGATCGGGCAGCCCTGCTCTGAGGCTGTGGGAGCCTTGGTGCAGCCAGCCCCTCAGGCTTCATGAAAGTGACAGTCCTGTTGGTGCCGTCTGTGAACCCTTAGAGGCTTCCCAGGGCTCTGTGCATATCCTCAACGTCAACAATTTGCTTTCTTTTCTCTCTTGATTACAGGGAAGAAGAATAATGCTCATAATAAGTCATCAAGGCCCCTTGTAAATAAAATATAAAGTACAGAATGTTCTTCCGAGCTTTTTTCTAATTCCCTTCCCACATGTTTCTCCTCTTTGTGTTGTACATGCATCCCACAGCAGCGAGCAGCCTTCAGACTGGTTAAAAATTGTGTGTAGACATTATTATTGTAATCACAGAATCTCTGGGTAGCAGGAAACACATAGTGCATTTGTTTAGCGAGAAGCCCAGTAATAAGAACTGCACTGAAGGTTTCTCAACTGGAGCTATTATGGGTCAGAGAGAGGAGAAACAGAAAGGAGGAGGGAGGGACAGGAAGAGAAAGAGAGGAAATAAGCAGCCGAAGGGGAAGGCATGAGGCACCAACTGGGATTGCAGTTTTGCAAATAGCAACCTTTTCCTAGATGCATCAGGTAGATCCAGGAAGTGACCTGTCTTGGAGGCAGCCCCATAAGGGGGCACCACTGGCAGAGAGGGATTCAGAGCTGGTATCTGTTACACTGAGTCAGGTGTTACGTTGAGTTTGTGTTATCAGAGTTTGGTCCACGGACCAGCAGCATTGGCGTCACCCGGGAGCCTGTTAGAAATGCAGAATCACAGGCCCCACCCCACCTGCGGAATCAGAATTTTTATGTTAACAAGGTCCCCCAAGTGATCCATACATGCATTCAAGGTTGAGAAGCGCTGACCCAGGGGACACTCGGGCAGATGGCAGAGGGGCTGGTAAGTTGGGTTACAGTGAGACCAAAAGCCATTACTGGAAGAAACTAGAGACCAAAATGATTGGATAGGTTCTGCCGACAGGTAAACAAGGCGGGGCAGTGGAGTGGTTAGGAATAGTTCAAATCCCAGCCCTGCCGCTTACCAGCTGGGTGGCCTAGGGCAATGACTTAAATCCTTTGGGCTTCAGGATGGTCATCTGTATAACAGTGACAATAACAGCACCTCCATCAGAGGGTGGTTGAAGGAAAATTGAATTTATCTATATGAAGTCTTAGGACTGTTCCCGAATGGTTGGTTACAATAGCCATTGTTATTCTTATTGTTGTTATATATCTGGCTTCAGCAAGTGCGCTGAGGGTGGAGAAACTACAAGCAGGGGAAGCAGTTTCCAAGTTTCAGAGGGCGTCGGATCCAGTTGGGAAGAGAGCAGAGGCAGTCATCCTTGGAACTCGCCCCAGTACAAAAACAGCTGATTTCATTCTCACGTAAGCAGCCCTCCTGTTTACTAAGGGCACTAATAATAACCAGCTCTGCATCTGTTCCACATATCACTACCCCCTACCCCGCCCCCTCCAGCTCACAGAATACCGCCCACACGGATCTCCCCTTCCTCCTCCTCCTTCCTGGCCGTGGGTACGGGGTCATGTTGAGCGTGCCCTGAACAGGTGGGCAGTAGAATAAACAGGGAAGTATGAGACCAGACTCCAGGGGTCAAAGTGGGAGCAGGCCACTTTCCTGGCATGGAGTGACTTTCTTCTTCATCTTTGCCGGGTCACACCTGCCTTTAATTCAAGGTTCAGCAAAATCTCTGTCTTCTGTGAGGCCATTCCTAACACACAACCCACAGTGGACTCCTCCTCTGATAATCTTGCTTACGATTTGAACATTTTTTTTGTGTGTGGCATTTACTGCCTTTTATTAATAACTTAACTTTTGTTTAAGAAATAGACTGATTTTTTTCACATTGAAAATTAGTATATGCTCTGCTAATTATCAAAAATTTGGGGAACATAAAAAACCGGAAAGCAGAAAGGAAATGATACAGAAACTGTTAAATTCTGGTATTCTTCCTTCCAGTCACTTTTCTCTTTATACGTTTCTTTTTCATTTAGTTAATATTATGGACATATGTAAGTTGTTCTGACTTTTGTAAAAATAACATGCTCATTTAATGGTTACAAAAAATGTTCATTCAAAAATACACAAAAGAGGGGCTGGCCTGGTGGTGTAGTGGTTAAGTTTGCACGCTCCACTTCAGCCCCGGGTCTGTGGGTTCGGATCCTGGACATGGACCTACATGCTGCTCATCAAGCCACGCTGTGTTGGCATCCCACATACAAAACAGAGGAAGATTGTCACAGATGTTAGCTCAGGACCAATCTTCCTCACCAAAAAAACCCCAAAAACAGAAAAGTAGAAAAAAAGAAAATTCAGATCTCCTAGATTCCCGATATATAAAAATAATTACTCCATACGTTTTGACGTATTTCTTTTTTTTTTCTTTTTTTAAAGATTGGAGCTTGAACTAACATCTATTGCCAATCTTCTTTTTTTTTTCTTTCTTCTCCCCAAAGCCCCCCGGTACATAGTTGTATATTCTAGTTGTAGGTTCTTCTGGTTCTGCTGTGTGGGATGTCGCCTCAGCATGGCTTGATGAGTGGTGCTAGGTCTGCGCCCAGGATCTGAACTGGCAAAGCCCTGGGCTGCTGAAGCGGAGCACACGAACTTAACCCCTTGGTCACAGGGCTGGTCCCTTGATGTATTTCTTTAAAATCTTTTTCCTGTATATTTTTACATAGACAAGAGCATATTGTCAAGATCATATTGCTTGTATTTTAAAGTGTGGTTAACCTACGCGTATTAGCAGATCCTGATGCTACGAAGAAAGATCTGGTGATATACACCCCTTGGCGGTTTATTAGATTTTCCCCATTTAAAAGACTTCTCAGAATCATTTAAAATAAGTTTTAAAGATCCAAAATACCATTATTCAAATTGCTCAGCAGTAAGAATGTCCATTATGTTCTTCTGTGTAATTCTGCCTTTATAAAGGAGGGAAAAAGACTTTTTGTTAAGTATTTCTTCTGGCACAGTGTTCCAGTCAAGTAAAAACTTAGGCATCGTCAGCAAATTCTGGAAGAACAACAGCGGTTACTGTTTTAAATAGCCATTAGGCTAGTCAGGAGATTCCATCGGATTTGTTGGGTGAAGATTATAGCTCAGGAAACACTACACTGGGAAAGGAAGAGAGGAATAAGATGACTATTTAATTGACAGCATAAGGTCAAACTTTATTCTGAGACTGCAGGATGAATCTGGAAATACAGAATTCAAGTGGATTCTTGAAGTTGGGGGACAAACTGAATAAGGAAAGATCTTATCCTTTTGAATCACAATTTTCCCATTCTTACGATGCTAATTTTTATTAATCTCTAATTTGGATAAGTATATTTCCAAATAAACTTTTCCAAAAAGTGCACAGGAGAGGTTTATCTTATGAGCAGTTGAACATCTATTCATTCACTCATTTATTCAAAATATTTGTTGTAGTCATCGTATGGAAGCACTCTGCTGGGACCTGGGCTACACAGCACTTACTTTCTGCTGGGAGACATGGGGCAGTAACCTGCAATAAAAATGCTGTGCTGTGATAGAAAGACAGGCTCCTTTAGAATTATGTGGGATGATATCTAACCTGACCTACAGGCTCAAGGAATCTTCTGCAAAGAAGGAATATCTAAGCAGAGACCAGAGGTTGAGTAGGAACTAGTCAGAAATCATGTGCAAAGTCGGAAGAGAGCATGGTCTGTTTGGAGACTCAAAGATAATACGGCCAGAATGCAGTGTAAGAGCGAGAGGAGCAAGAGAAGTATCTGGAGAGGAGAGCAGGGGCGAGACGCTGCGGAGCCTACAAGCCAAGAAAGAGTGTTTGGACTCTCTTTAAAGAATATTCGGGAGCCTTGAAAGGTTTTTGGCAAGGAAAGAACTTGCTTGCATTGATAGACGGACAGAGGGAAAGAAAGCAAGAGCAGAATCAGGGAGGTCATCCAGCAGGCTGTGTTGGTATCCAGGTGGGAGCTGATGTTGACCAGGACTGGGGAAGAGCAACTGGGGTTAAAGAGAAAGGAATGGGTTCATTAGAACACCTAAGTGATACAACTTCACACTTGAATGTGGGGCATGAGGAAGGGGAATGAGGCAGAAAAGCTTTTATGATCTTTGGTCTGGGAAAATGGATGTACGGTGATGTCATTCACCGAAAGAGAGAACAACGAAGAAGGGCAGGATTCTGAGGGGAAATGATGAATTCCATTCACCTATGTTGAATTTGAAGTGCTTCTTAAAATGTCTTTCTGTTGATTGGTTATAAAATTTGGGAGCTACAGGGTTTTTCCTTCGCAAAATTTAGTAAACGTCGTTAGGTTAACTTCATCAATTAAGATTTGCAGACAAATTAAAGTTAACTTTCTTTTTTTTAGAAAAGTTAATCTTTTTATAACTTATTTTTACCTTGTTTTTTTCTGCCTGGAGTTTTTAGGACTTTAATTCATCTGTGTTCTTCAAAACTTTCACCAGGACCTACGCGTACTTCTCTGTACGTTGACTGGTCACCTGCCCTCATCTACAGACTAAATTCTGTTATTTGTATCCTAGTTTACTATATCACTCCTGCTCATGTTTTCACTTTTCAAACACTTGTACAGTTAGGCTGACTCTCTGTCCTGTTTCTTTATTACCTTCTTTCTTGTGGTCTTTAGATCTTTGTCTTTTCCTCTGAATTTGGGAAGAGATTCTCAAGTTTTTTCATCATCCTTGGTTAGAACTTCTTTGGAAATCGTCCAAATCTTTATGGCCTCTGGTATGAATTTTTATTCTTCTCTAACAATTTTCATTTCTTTGTAATTCTTCCTCATATTTCCACCTACGTTTCAAATTTATCTTCCTGTCTTTTCATTCGGCCTGTGACTTCTGTTTCTATTTCGTAGAGGCTGTTTCTTCTGGAAACTTATCGAGTGATCCTTCAATAGGGTAGATTTTTAAATTCTTTGCTAGAGGTGGGATCTTCCTTTGAATCTTCAGGACGATGATCCTCTGGAGAGAGACAGGCAGATTGTCCAGTCAGTGACCCTCCTTGATCTGTGAAGGAAGCCTGGTAGCAGAATGATGACTTGCTGTCCCTGTGGAGCCTCTGCTGAGGGAAAAGGCAGATGGTCTGGATCAACCCAGAGTAGGGTTGGAAGTGAGCACATCTGACCCAGGAAGATGGTGGGACTGGAGGGCGAATTATTTTCCTTCTGTCCCATTCCAGATATGGTTAGGGAACGGAGAACAGGCTTCTGTGAGTGTCTCAGGCAATGGCCTGTGTGTAAACCTCCCTCTGTGTCATCCCTAACTTGAATCGAACACAAAGGATTATATCACTAGCCTACCCTCTTAAACAATGGAACAAGAGGCGATCCCACCAAGCAATGGTACACCTGCTCAGCTTAGTCCTACGCAACCTTGCCTCTGTCCCCTGCACAGATGATACCAATGCCAAACTGATGCAGAGGGTCACCTTTGAACCACACTCGGGTTGGCACTGTGTGACTGCAAGACTTGTGCCTCTTTCTCTGTGTGGTGGGCAGGCCCATCCCTGTCTTTTCCTTGGACCTAATACTGCTTGTTTCCTGGGGGCTACACATGAGCCTTCACAATGACCCAAGCCCCGATGGCAGGAGCGACATTCTCAGACTCTGGTACCAATTTCAGGAATTCCCTGGGGAGGACAAGGACACAGTTTTAACCATTTTACCCAGGTTTTCTTCCCAAGTGCATGGGATATCTTCCAGTCACCCTAGGGATATATTGCCAATAAGACAGCCATTCTTTCTTCTGGATTATTTTTTTTTAGAAGCCTGTCTAGTAAATCTGTAGTCTTAATGACAGTGAAGAAAACTTAAAGGCAGACTTTAGGGCTGGAAGAAACTCTTGATTCTTTCCCTCAGTCTTCCAATACATTTTCTACTGTAACCAGCCAAACAACAAAAATATATTCTAGAGAAATCTTCCTTTTCCTAGTCATTTCCTATATAAAATTTGATTTTCAAATTGCATTATTATAACTTTCATAACAATGCCCCCTTCCTCTGTTCCTGAAGAGATTCACAGAATTAATTTCCCTAACTGTGCAACTCCAAAACTTGGAAAAAACTTGTTCCAGAAGCACATGGACTATCTGTGCTCCAGTGTCCAAGAATTCTATGACACTTCCATTTAATTCACCATGACTCAATCGAACATCATGTAGGATTATGTTCTGTTTAGGCAGCTCATTTAAACTTTGTTCAGCTTTTGGAGAACCAGCTTAACTTCTGTCCCTCAATCGGGAGCAGCTCTATGCGAAGTTCTATTTCAATGTTGGTTGTTCTGGAGCTGTCAGAAAAATAGACACTTTATGGCCTAAAAATAAATATAATAAGTTCCTTTATTCAAAAATGGCAGAACAGATTTTATACAACTGTTCCACCAAATTTACTGCATGACGTTGGGTTTGGAAAGTTTCGACACCCAGAATAATACCATGGAAACTTTTGGGCATGAAAACAAGCCTAGAATGGAAATTACTTCCTTCCCTTCCTTGTGTGAAGAGCGATAACAGTAACTCTGTGCTGGCCGAGAGGCGGGCGAATGGACATAGTGTTTCTGGATCTCACATAGGACCAAAACCAAAAACCAAAAACCCCCTCAGGAATGCAAAGACAATCAGTTTGCAAAGGTTTCCTTGGCCATTTCCCAAGCTTATCAAGAAGGGCTTCTGTCCACTAGCAGACAGACTCTCTCCCTTACTGTCACTGTGCAAACCGTTAGACCACTGTTTCCTGGAGAGTGTTCCAAGAATCACTAGCTCTACAGGATGGGTTAAACAACGAGTCTCAGGGTCAAAAAGCAAAAGCAAAAACAAGAAACACTGATTTAAACAAGGCTTTATAGGTTTATTTGTTTCAGGACCTCAGAATATGCTGATTGATATGCAATGGGAATCTCCAAGAATGAACTAGAGAATGCAGTGTGGGACTCCATTTTCCAGTAACATAGTGAACTGGACGTTTTTAAAAACCTTCTCTTCACAAAACACCTAGAAGGAATCCTACAATGTAAGCATCATAGACGAATAATAGAAAGTTCTGAAACCTTCCATGAGGTGTCCTCACCTCCACAGTTTGTTCAGAGATTGTTCCCTGGAGAGGGAGAAGCAGACCCTATTCCGAATAGATTTCTGGTATGAGTGTCTTAGGAGTTTCTTTCTTTCTTTCTTTTTTTTGAGGAAGATTAGCCCTGAGCTAACTACTGCCAATCCTCCTCTTTTTGCTGAGGAAGACTGGCCTTGAGCTAACATCCATGCCCATCTTCCTCTACTTTATACGTGGGATGCCTACCACAGCATGGCTTTTGTCAATCGGTGCCATGTCTGCACCTGGGATCCAAACTGGCGAACTCTGGGCCACCTAGAAACGGACCGTGCGAACTTAACCGCTGCACCACTGGGCCGGCCCCTCAGGGATTTCTTTTTAAAGTTTAATACATCTTTTGAGAATGTCTCCAAGGGTATCGGTTCTCAGCTATGGGTGCCCATTGGAATCAGCCAAAGAAAGCTTATAAAACATCTAGCGCTTTGGTTCTACCTTCCAGAACATTTAATTCATTTCGTCTGGGGAGGGCTCAGTGGCTCAGCTTCCCAGGTGATTCTAATGTGCAGCTAGAGTTGAGAACCACTGCTGTGAGTGTATGGTACCACAAGGATCAGCTGGAAGAGGTGACCTAGTCCCGTAGCAGGAGCCCCGGGGCCACAGGGATGCGGGCAGCTAAAGAGTCTACTTCCATACTGCAGCAAAGAATTCAAAATCTGGTTCTTCTCTTGTATGACTTGGGCAAATTACCTAGATTGCTTATGTGTAAAGTATAATGATGGTGCCAAACCTGATGGTGTTATGGTGGGTATTAAGTGAGGTAGCATATGTAAAGCACTTAGCAGTACAGTGTCTAACATGCAGTAAGTGCTCAAAAAATGTTAGCCATCAATTTCATCACGGTCACCCCTATGATTAAGTCAGCCTAGGAGACCACTCCATAAGAAGATGCCACGGTTCTTGTGTATTTCTGGCCACCTGTGATGTACAGAGTGTTCCTTCCGGCAGGTGCCATCAAGATGTGCAGGATTCTGAGGCTGCAGACCCTGAGAACAAGCATGCATCGTTTCCTGGAGGGTATGATGGCTTCTCCCGGGGTAGCAATCCAGAAGCAGAGCTGCTTCTTGACCTGAGTCTGGAGACAGGTCACTTAGTTCTACCCAGCAGGGCAGGAAGGAGGGCCAGTGGGGTTACTCTTGCTTCAGTCTAGCTGCTCTCTGGGCTGTGGGCCAACCCTCCTCCTCTGATTTTGCGTTCTTACTTTGGATCTCTAAGGATGGGCCTTGAAACCCTGGAAGATATCACTGCAGATCTGCTCTCTAATCCTTGTCTGCAATTTTGCACAGGGGAAGGGGGATGAGGAAGTCACACAAATTCATGGGGGTACCAGGCCCGCATATGCTTGTCATTGGGATGAGTGGAATAATAACTACAGTTGTAATAGCTGACATTTATTGAGTCCGTGCTATATTCCAGGCACCGCACTAGTTCTTTTTTCCTTTCAACTCATTTAACCCTCAACAGCACCCTACGAATTAAAAACTCTCATTATCTCCATTTCATGGATGAAGACTCTAAGTCTCAGCATCTCAAGTATCTCGAAATATATTACAATGTACACCTAAAAGTTATATGGTGTTACAATCCAATGTTACTGCAATAAAAAATAAAAATTGAAAAAAAAAAAAAGAGTAGAGCTGAGATCAGAACCCAGGAAGTTTCAGTCTAAAACTCATGCTATTAACCACGGGGCTAATCAGCTTCTCTTCCTAAAACATGTGCTGTGCCCATCCTTCCTTAGGGACAAGAGTGCGCAGTGGGACCCTTGATCTGTGGTCAGGGTTTAAAGAGGGAAAAACAGACGAGAATGATTCTTTGCTGTTGGCCCTTGATGAGGGTGCCATGCTTTGCGCTGGGTAGTGGTGACTGGAGGGAGAGCGAAGAAGGGTAGAGACAGAGAGCACCGTGTTTAACCTGGTCCCTGTTTGTAGGAAATTATCTATCTTGAAGACAGTTAGCTAGATAATTCGTTCTTGCCTGCATTCAATCAACACTTATCAAACCCCACAGCGAGGCAAGGCCGCGAGCTCATCATTGTGGGGTGGGCTCTGGAGGCAGACGCCTGGGTTTGAACTCCAACCTCACTGCCATTGTTGAATGACATTGGGGAAGATGCAGAACCTCTTCATCCCTTAGTTTCTTCACCAGTAAAAGTAAAAGGGATATTAGCAGTACCTCCTTCGAATTGATGTGAGCGTTCAATGACTTAATATATGCAAATATCTTAGAACAGTGACTACCTTACAGTAAGTGTTCAATAATTATAAGCTGTGATCACACGACGTTTTTGGCATTGAGGCTACATAGTGAGTAAGATGGTGCCTGACCTCCAGAAGGTCAGAGTCTAGTGCTGGTGACAGGCAAATAAATAATTGCAATGTGTGTGGTGTGTGAGAGGTGTGATAGGGCGGGTTAGCCCATCCTAGGTGTATGTGTGATGGACACAGTCAGCATAAGCTTTCTAGAAACACTGATGTCCAGGCTGAGTCTTGTAGGACAGGAAGTTAGCCAGGGGGCGCTGCAGTGATCCAGGCAGGGGAAAGAACAGGAACTGAGAAAAAGCATTTCACATCTGTAGGGTTGCCAGATTTAGCAACTAAAAATACAGAGTGTCCCGTTTAATTTGAATTTCAGATAAACAACAAAGAACTTTTTAGAATAAATATGTGCCATGCAATATTTTTAGTATAAGTATGTCCCAAATATTGTATAACAACAAAAATCGTTCATTGTTTATCTAAAATTCAAATTTAACTGGGCATCCTGTATTTTATCTGTCAATTTTATCCGTCCACATCTAGGGAGATGAAGGTGTTTCAGTGTAGCTGGAGAGACGGAGGAGGAAAGAGAGAGCGGGCTGGGTGAAGCTGGGAGGCACACAGCAGCCAGATTGTGAAAGATCTCATGCCACATCAAGGATCTGGATTTTATCCTGAAATTGATGATACGCCATTGGAGAACTTTAACCACAAGGATGTGAAACCATAAAGACAGCAACATTAAACCTGTCATAAAGTATGATGAGAGGAGTATTAGCTTCTATTGCTGCATAACAAATCACCCCAAAATTAATGTCTTAAAACAACAAACTTTTCTTATCTCACAGTTCCTGTGGGTCAGGAATTCAAAAGTGATTTCGTTGGGTTGTCTTGGCTCAAGGTTTCTTATGAAGCTGTGGTCAAGATGTCCACCAGGTTTGCATTTGTGTGAAGGCTTTGTTAGGGCTGGAGGATTTGTTTCCAAGGTGGTTCACTGACATGGCTGCTAAGGCACTGCTGGCTGTTGGCAGGAAAGCTCAGTTCCTTGAAACATGGACCCTCCATAGGAATACCAGAGCCTCCTCACAACATGGTAGCTGGCTCAGTAACCTAAGAGAGACCAAAGTGGAAGCCATGTGTCTTTTGTGACCTGAAGTTTGCAAGTCACACATCACTATTCCCACAAAATACTAGCTGTTACAGAGATCAGCCCTGCTCGATGCAAGAGGGCACTACAGGTATATATACAAGTAGGCAGGGATCACTGGGGCCATCTTGGAGGCTGGCTACCGCAATGACCTTGGAGGTGGAGGAGAATAATAGAAGCATGGAATAGTGAAGAAAGGTTTGGAGGAGTAGAGAGATGGGAGAGGAGGGGAGACAAAGAAAAGAGAAAGGGGGAAGGGGTGTTAGAGCAGTTTGCTCTGGCCACAGCAGACAGCATAACCAAAGCCATCACAGGAGGAACCAGATTTACCGCCTTCTCTCCCAGAAGTGCTCTGAAAGTAAGTGGCTTGTGGTCATCTGGAGATGACTCCAAGAGAAAGCACATCAATTGGAGAATGGAAGGGCAGTACCCCAAAGCCCTAACTTTCTGAGCGTGACATGGAAAGTTTCCGTGGTAAAACAGGAAGTTAACATGCTTAAGGAGAAAACTGGCAATTCTTCAAGGGAACAAAATCACATGTGGTTTCAGTATCAATAAATAGATAGGGGAGAAATCATAAAAGTAATCTATATATACATTTGTGTACGTTAATAAGTTTATGGCTAAATATAAATAATTTAACTATATAAATATACTTATAGAGATAAATAAATATTATATAAAATATATCTATGTATTTAGGGGAGCCATGAACTTATTAACATACACAAAGTCGTTTTAACATCTGTTTTCCTTTGAGAAGCAAAGTGCTGATAGAAACTAATCTGACAGAAGGGTGCCCTCTGCCGCCACTTGTACGAAATAGATTTTTCTGTCTGGCAGTACCAAGAAAAACACACTAAAAGGCTCTTAGGCTATCTGGCTGCTGTCTATAACAAAAAATAAAATTACATTAAAAAAATAAAATGATATTTAAATGAGTAGCACCTTCACCTCTTGAAACATCCTTCAGATTTTTTCTGTTTTGTAGAAAACCATATTGCTACCTCTTTCAATTTGATTTTATTCTTTCACTGATAAGTATAATGCAAATATAACTGAGAAACAGAGACATGAGGTAATAATGTACTATGCAATTAGGAGCATTTCTTCCGAACTCTTTTTTGTTTCTTAGGATTGGCACCCGAGCTAACAACTGTTGCCAATTTTCTTCTTCTTCTTCTTTTTTTTAAATATCTTTTTCTTCTTCTCCCCACAGCCCCCCAGTACATAGTTGTGTATTCTAGTTGTGAGTCCTTCTGGTGGTGGCATGTGAGACACTGCCTCAGCATGGCCTGATGAGCTGTATCATGTCCACACCCAGGATCCAAATCAGTGAAACCCGGGGTAGCCCAAGAGTAGTGGGTGAACTTAATCATTCGGCCATGGGGCCGGCCACAGCGAACTCTTAACTAAATAAAGTAAATCCCTTTCTAGATGCACAAATCCAAAAATCAGAGGTCAAGATTACCCCTTCATGGCGGGCAGGAGGAAATGGTTTTATTTAAGCCAGAGCACCCAGGAAAAGTAAAGTCACTAGCTTTTACAACCCGCTCTGTTGGATATCCCTGGGGATAGTGGGGGGTGCTGGTGGTGGAGAGGACAGAGCAATTAATGTTCTCAAACAATTCCGTGGTAGCGATGAGTCAAGAAAAGAAAGGATTCATTTGCTTGGCATTCTCTACTAAGATGTACGTTCAAATGGATTGGTTCCAGATCCTGACCGCGCCACCCGTACCTGGCCCCACTGGGCACACTAAATGTAGACATGAGTGACACCACTGCTCCAGGTGTTAGCCTGGAAATTTCCTTCCTTCCCACACATCCACCCCTGCTTTCATCTCTGTAGACCCCAGGTCCTTTATCATCTGCAAAATGGGAACAATAAGAGAACTCACTTTGTCACCTTTTTGTGGGAATTAGAGCTGGTAAAGCACTCAGGATAAATGTTAACTGCTACAGTATGTAACAAAATAATTACGACGAGGCCTTACAGAGATTTTTCGAGAAGAGGAAAAATATTAATAGATGGGCATCTGGTGGTTATGACCAGGTCAGCAGGAGAAAGGTTAAAAATCAAGGGCAGATATTTTGTCCATAATAAACTAATTTTAAAAATACATAAAAATATCTGGAGATAAATATGCCAAATGTTAACAATGATTATCTTTGAGTGGAGAATTTATGGGTGACTTTACCCCTGTTTTTCAAACATTCTATGAATATATACATGAGTATATATGAGTATGTAAATTTTAAAAGACTTTTAAAATGGAAAAATATGAAATTTTAGCATTAAAAAATCATCTTTTTTCATTAACTTTACTTACACAATTGACACATGATTACTCTCAATGTAAAATTTAAACATTGGAGATTAAAATCCCTAATGGACACATACACACACACACACAACAGAATACCTCTACCACACCAAACTCACTCACTTCCCAGAGGTAACCACTGGTACTAGTTTTATTTGTGCCATTCTAGATATTTTTCTATCCATTTATGAATTATTGGTTCATTGATCGAGGACAATTTGTGACATGATCAAACGCACTTTATTTTTCCTCCACTTGTCCCTTTAGAATTTGTCCAGTGGGGTATCCAACTCTTACCAACAGGTGAAAAATAGGACCATTCTCAAGACCCTATGATCAGTCTTAGGTCATAAACACTTCACTTTGTTATAAAACAGAGGGTCACTTTGAAAATTTAAAATACCCAGTGTAATGTATATAACAAACATCTTCTACACAGGAGGGAAAAATATAGCTGACTATGATCAAAACTCTACATAAGTGATTTTCAACATTGGTTGCCTATTGGGATCATCTGAGAAGATCTGAAAAATCCCACTGCCTCAGTTTCACCTCAGAGTCTCTGACTAGTTGATCTGGGACTTGCCTGGCCTTCAGGATCTTTGACAGCTCCCCAGATGATTCCAGTGGGCTCCTTTGCCAACTGCTGCTCTAGATCCAACTCCCAATTTATGGAAATTACAACAGAAAGAAGCACATGCTAAATAACACCGGGGGATGCAATCAGCAATATACAGGCTGTGGGAAATGCTGTAGAACAAAGACCCAGTTTCTTTACCAAAAACTGTAAGGAAAAAAAGGTGAGGAGGAAAGAGAAATCTGTAGATTAAAAGCAAAGAAATAGCAACTCATTGTAATGTGTGGATCTTTTTGGATCCTTAGGGGAACAAGGGAAATACATGAAGATTTCAATATTCCAAATGGAGAAATTAGAACATTCAGTAGATGATGACATTAAGGATTATTTTTTAGTTTTGAGGATGTGGTAATAATATTGTGGGGTAATGCTTTATTTTTTTTTAAGATTTTTTTTTAAAGATTTATTTATTTATTTATTTTTCCTTTTTCTCCCCAAAGCCCCCCAGTACATAGCTGTATATTCTTCGTTGTGGGTCCTTCTAGTTGTGCGATGTGGGACGCCGCCTCAGTGTGGTTTGATGAGCAGTGCCATGTCCGTGCCCAGGATTCGAACCAACGAAACACTGGGCTGCCTGCAGCGGAGCGAGCGAACTTAACCATTCGGCCACAGGGCCAGCCCCGGTAATGTTTTATTTTTAAGAAGAATTCTTATCATTCAGAGACACGTGTTGAAATATCTCTGGATGAAATTATATAATACCTGGGATATGCTTCAAAATAATCTGAGAGAATGGGGATAGATAAAACAAAAGGAGATTGGTAATGAGTTGATAATTGTCGAAGACAGGCAAGGGATACATAGGGAATTCATTATTCTTTTCTCTCTATTTTTGTATGCTTGAAATTTTCCAAAATAAGAAGTTTTAAAAAACGTGAAGTCCAAGATAGTAATCAACACTTTAATCCTCATTCAAAGATAGGACCTCTTTTTCCCACTAAAGCTTATAGTTAGTGGCTGTCTGCTTTGGGGGAAAGCTGTGCGGCTACAGGTCCTGCTTCCTGCCCATGCCCACCTCCTCCCCCTTGCTGCTGGTCTTACTGGATTAGGATGGGCCCTAAATCCAATGACTAGTGTCCCTATAAGGGAAGCAATTTGAGAACACAGAGGAGAGGCACAGGAGGAGAAGGCCCTGTGAAGACAGCGGCAGATGTTGGAATTATCCCGCCACAAGCCCAGGAACGCCAAGGTCTGTTGGCAACCATCAGAAGCTAGAAAGAAGCAAGAAAGGATTCTTTCCTGGAGCCTTGGAGGGAGCATGGCCTTGCTGACACCTTGATTTTGGATTTCTAGTCTCCAGAATTGTGAGACAAGAATTTCTGTTGTCTTAAGCCACTTGATCTGTGGTCCTTTGTTATGGCAGCTCTAAGAAAGGAACATATCTTGGTTCAGATGTTCCCAGGTCTGAGGATGCTCACCTTCTGCTGAATGCAGTGTGTTTGCTCCAACTGTGGTTGCCAGGAGTCCAACTAACATATACTCCCACAACTGGCACACTCACCTTCGTGGATGTGTCCACTTGGATGGGACTTGGACAGGCTTTGTCCCACATGACTGCCCTGGCCCAAAGAAGCCCTCACCCATCCTTTACCTCTCCTGCTCTGAGAAAGGTGGCCTTTCTCAGCACGGTAGCACTCTCTGGCTCCCACACAAAGCACTTAGTCAGCCATTGTCCACCCTTTAGATTTCCTGGGCAGGAGTCAGACCCCATCCATTCTGCTCCTTCCTCAACTTCAGGGACCACACACCAGGTTTTCCACTGGAGCCCCTCTCATTAGACCTGAGCAGAAAGTAACAGGAATTCTCCGTCACCTGGAAATCTCACCCTAAGAGACCTCATGAATCTTCTTTCTCACACTCTAACCTCTTTTTATATCCTTGATATAAAGGGGATCTGAGGGGATCAAGAGCCTTGGAACTGGTGCTGACCTTTTTTTTTCTTTTGCAAATTATTCATATGGGGTTGTCTCGCAATCACTCTAGTAGCTAAATTATGTAGCCATAAAACTTAGTTAATCGTTTTGTAGGTTGTTCTCTTTGTGTGTAAATAGCATTATATCATATATACTAAAACTAACTTTTTTCACTCTACAGTATGTCCTGAGATCCTTCAATGGCAGTACATACCACCTTATCTTATTCTTTTTTTTAACTGCCACATTGAATTCCCCAGGAAGGATTTCCCATAGTTTATTCAGTTGTTATCCTAGTGATGAATACTATGATACTTCTAAGTATTTTGCCACTGCAAACGATCTGAAATCAACATCCTCGTACATACCACCTTGTACAGATGTGCAATTGTTTCTCTGGGTTAGAGAAAGAGAGGTGGGATGGCTGAGTCACAGCGTATATACTTTAAAATGTTTCATTGATTCTGTCAAATGCAATCTAACATGGCTGCTTCACTTCCCATCCCCTCCCACTGGCAGTATTTTAGAATACTCGTTTACCTCACTTTCACCAGTCAAGGTACTCTTCTACTGCTCAATGTAATGCTCCAAATATGGATTTATACTAATATCCATAACCAACTTGACAAATAAAAATGGCAAGCAATAGGATATATTGGAGTATATGAGGAAGCCATTTGGTATAAACCTAATTCGGCCTGACTTCTTTTTTTTTATATCCAAAAGGGCCTGACTGGCTATTGAGCACGCATTGCATATCTGCTTAGACATTTCCTATGGCCAGAACAAAGGCCCTTGAGATAAAGATGCAACTTCCCCCCGACATTAGCATTTTTCCTTAGGCTAGGAACTGATTGCTGCACTCACCTCCCAGCTCACCTGTGACCACTCAGCTGGAGACAACAGACTGCCACCCTGCTGTGTTCACTGAGACAGAAGACCTACCTGCTGTTTCCATCAATCGCTGTGCCGACAGAGCAGTCTCTCGACTATTGTAAAAGGGACATTCCAATCATATGTGAAACATCCTCTTTGAGGGTATATAACGACCCTGTATACCGCCCCGCCCCCCCCCCACCTCTTTGGAGTGCTCTGTTCCTTTGAGGAAAGACTCTCCCGGGTTATAATCCTCAGATTTAAGCTCAGAATAAACTCACCCAAATTTTCATTTATAGATTGGATATGGATTATTTTCGTTGACAAACTGGATTAATGAATTCCTTCACCTGAACACAGTCAACTGATACTCAGTATACATTCCCTCCTCATTTTAGTGTATCTTCCAATACAGCAGAAATGGGACAGCTTTAAAACAAATTACATTTCTACACTTCCCTACAGGTAAGGTTCTGGGTGCAAAATAGGTCCTGCCAATGAGATGTGTTCACTGGAAATTTGAAGGTGGAAATGAGATTGAGGCATCTTCCTGTTGCTTTTTGGGCTGTTTCTGATGTTGCGTATGGTTATGAAACATAGTGCTTTTTTACCCCCCAGAGTGGTTCAGTGTCTAAACTCCAGATTTGTGGATGGCGAGAGTGCCACTGGCTTCTGGATACCAGCTGCTTGATCCTGGGTCTTATCTGCACCAGCATTTTCTTGGACTCAACAGTTCCAGTGGCAGCCTCTTGATTTTCCACCTTCCTGGTTGGCACAGATGCGAAAGCTTCCCTGATTGGTCAGTTCTGCAATGTTCTGGGCATCGTTCTTTGAGAACCAGCATTGAGCTCAGTCCTCTAGCTCTTCTATTAATTTCCTAGCACCTAATTCCTTATATTAAACTCCATTCTGCATAAAATCCCTAGGGTGGTCTCTGCTTCCTGTAGTTGAATCCTGACTGATATGTATTTGCTACATGGCATCTGGTTTTACGGCTCAGTTATAAGCTATGGTTCTGCTTAGCCATAATTGATGGCCTCACTTTCCTTGTTGGTAGACCAGGTAGTGTAACTGTTGGTATTCAGAACAATAGATTCCACAAACAAGTATTTAGCTGAGCCTCAGCTACTGGCGCTCACAGGTGGAAGACACAACATCATATTGTGCACAAAAAGAGGCCCCAGGCTTCAATTCTGTATCCTGTGTTCTGGTCTCAGCTCTGCCCCTTACCAACCAAGGGACCTCCATTCAGTCCCTTACCTCTTCTGGGGCTGAGTTTCCTGGACTTCCTTAGACTTTTAATAAAGGGTTTCAGATGGCTTTTAAGGCTGTTTTAGTTCAAAGAGTCTATGGTCCTGTGAAATCTTACATGAACATATGCATGAAATAGTTAACTGCTAACTAACGTCACAGCCCACTAAGTATTAAAAGCCTTGCAAATGACACGTTTACTTCCCTTCCTCCTTGTTCTGCTTGTCATTCTTAGGTGCTAAGGTTTCTCTGTTCTGTCTGCTTTCTTTTTTTCGTCTTCCATTAACAGTGAATTGACATGAAATTGCAGTTCCTGAGAATGAGAGGTGTTGCTATGGAAACAACCTGGACTCATTGACGTAAACAACAAGCTGTTGATGCTATTCTCTGAGGTGCTGGTAAAAAGGAAACCACAAAATAAATGTTATAGCAAGAATGACATTTTGTTTTCAGAGAAAGTGGCCCACACTCTGGAGGCTCCATCTGAAGGTATATGTGTGTAGCACATTATTGCAAAGGTTTGGATAAACCCAGGTCTGATGATGCTCCCAGACTCAGTGGCTGACAGCATGGAGCAAGACTGAAATGTGGTGTTAGTCTTGTCCCCTTGCGCCCGGGTTACAAAGGACTCTCAGAATGCATTGTGATTAACATAAAATAAAAATACCTCCACTTCAGACTTATTGGTTGTGGTTCAAAATTGTCCCCTTTTTTAAGGCCCAGTGAAATTTTATTTCTTCCTTTCAGATGATTTCATTTGCCTTCAGAATGAAGATTTCCTATTCTTGGCCGTCTCTTTCTTTCCTTCATTCCTCCCTTCCTTTCTTCTTCTTTCTTTTCATTGAGGTATAAGGTATATACAATAAAATTCACTCACTTGAAGCGTAGGTTTTTTGAGTTTTGATGCTTGTTTACAGTCATTTAATTTCCACCAAAATCAGACAGAACAGGTCTGTCATCCTAGAAGGTTCCCTCTTGTCCCTTTTCAATAGATTCCCTCCACCCTGATCCTTCGCCCCAGCAGCACTAATCTGCTTTCTGTCACCATAGTTTTACCTTTAGTAGAATGTCACATAAATAGAATCATACAGTATGTAGTCTTTTGTATTTGACTTCTTCACCTAAATAATATTTTTGATATTCGTCTCTGTGGTTGTGCATATTATTCATTCCTTTTGCTTGCTGTGTAATATTCCATAATATGGATATATCACAATTTGCTTATTCACTTACTGGCAGATAGAAATTTGGGTTGTCTCCAGTTTCTGGCTATTGTAAATAATGTTGCTACATACAAGTCTTTGTGTAGACATATGTGTTATTTCTCTTGAGTAACTACATTGGAGTAGGATTTCTGGGTTGTATGGATAAGTGTACAAAGTTTCTTAACTTTATAAGAAACTGCCATACTGTTTTCCAAAGTGACTGTGCCATTTTGCGTTCCCACCAGCACTGTATGAGGGTTCCACAACCTTGCAACAGTGGGTGTCATCTCTCAATTTCTGTACATATCTCATCTTGGACAATCACCAATTTGTGGACCATACTTTGAGCAGGACTGCTCCAAGTCTCCTATAGGAATATGTCTGTGATCCCAAAGTAATCTGAAAAACAGCTGAGCATTCTGGTTATCGCCAACCAGAACAACAGGATCCAATGCAAAACTCCCCGGATCAAGAAGATGAAAATTACGCAAGTCTAGTTCTACAGCTTTTTATGGATTCTACTTTTCATGCCAACACTGGGGCATACTTTTTGTTTGAGAAGCACTTTGAGTTTTCTTTCTTTCCTAAATAATGCAGAATAAACATAATATCTATTGAAAAATAAAAAGAATCCTAATCTAGCTCCAACATGTCTTTTGGCCTCAAAAGTACGTCCATTAGCATCATCTCTGGCCTCTTTAGCTGTGCTTGGATTGATTTTGGATGAGCCAGACTAATGGGTGGTCGAACAGCCAGACCCGGGAACAGAGACAGTGATACACGGGCTAGATAGGGGTGGATGGAGTCATGGAGATGCGCTTTGAGCCAGAGTAGGAAAAAAATCAAGTTGAACCCTAATGAGGAGCCATGGAGATAGACTATATTGCCAGAGGGAGTAGC
Organism: Equus quagga; assembly: GCF_021613505.1. Classification (NCBI taxonomy): domain Eukaryota; kingdom Metazoa; phylum Chordata; class Mammalia; order Perissodactyla; family Equidae; genus Equus; species Equus quagga. Next base: position 85,219,125 of record NC_060274.1, on the reverse strand, counting down.
TGAAGCAACTTTTCTAACTCAGGTAAATTTCTTAACATTTGTGGTAGGAAGAGGGAAACACACTATTGATCCGAGCTGTTGGGCTAGCCTGTTAGCTGGTTTATTTTCTGCCCCTTTAGAAAGTGAATTTGAGTCACTGCACAGTCAGTGACTCAAGTGGCACACAATTATGCGTGTAGTTTTAAATCTGGTCTCAACAGCCCCAAGGGCAGGTTGATTCAGCTGCTTATTTGTGTCAGGAGAGAGTATTGGAGGGGAATATTTAGAAATGCATTAAAACATACTTATCTCAAATTACTTATAGAGGGTGGGTTAGAGCTGAGTAGGTTATTTGCTAAATAGTGCAGAAGAAATTCCATTAAAAATTTAATTCACTAAGGAGAGATTGCGATATTCTCAGAATAAGAGTAGCTGTATAGTTGATCCCGTTGAGACAATGCTGTCGCTGCTGCTCATGGGGTATTTTTGGCAACATATTCTGGAATGGGATACAGTTATTGAAGACACCTGAAGAATTAGACCTGCATTAAACCAAATTACACATTTTTATCCAAAAAATAAAGTTTTGGGGAAGTTTACGGTGAAGAGATTTTTTTGGGTAAGAGAGGGCTAGGAGAGATGAAGCATATTATCCTTTTGATTTGGAAACACTTCCCTTTTTTCCCTTTGCTATAACTGGCTTTAGGTTACACTGGCTACAAGGATGAAAACATACCCCATCTTTTAAGCAAAAACATCAGGTAAAAAAATCCAAGTTTACATATAGTGAAGCAAAGAACTGTAAAATGTTTTATATACATTACAAATTTGTTATGTAATCAATGGGTCAGCAAGTATGAAGTCCTCTCTAAAGGGTTGATTCAAATGAAATAAATAATTTAAGTATGAAAATAATTCCTAGACTTCTGGGTTAAGAAGGCTGCTAGGGAATGAGATATCTGATTTATCACTCCCCTCCTGAAATACACCCTCATGAGTCATACATATGTCTCATGAAATCGGTTGTAAGTTGCGCTGCCCTGGGGATTAAACACATTAGTCAACTATCTGTCCCACTCCAGGAGAAGTTTTATTAACTAAGCGTTGACGAGGCTCCTGACCAGGGTGGTGTAAGGAAGTTTACACGCATCCGGAGGCTCCAGAGATTTGAGGCCTTTGTCCAAGCGTCGGTTACCTCTCTATTGTCCAGGGACAACTCAGTGAGGCAGTCAAGGCCATTTCACCCCAGACCAATACCTCTCTTTACTTCTACTCAAGGGCTGCAATCTAAAGTAATGTAATGCACTTGGGGGAGGATGAGCTTGACTCGTGGTTCACTGCGGCTGGAGCAGGAAGGTAACACAGATGCAAAACCAGGAAAGGTGAGGGGGTAGCAGGCGCCAGAGGCTTTAGTTTCTATATACTGCTTCCAGCAAGCAATGAACTACAAACTGCTTCAAATTCTTCTGGAAGAATGAAGTTTCTCACTGATCCAACAATTAGGTAGCAGATCTTAGTAGATATAATTTAGTATCTCGGTAGTTGGTTAACTATTTGGGAAAAAAATAATTTAGATCCTCATCTCATATCATACATCAAAATAAATTCCAGGTGAACTAAAGAATTAAATGATTAAGCTATAAAACAAAGAAAAATAAGGAACTGATTATCTGAGTTCAGCATGGGGGAGGACTTTTCAGGCATAAAGATCAATGGAAAAATATTACAAAATAAAAATTTGTAATAGATTCGACCACATAAAACATGTCTTACTTCTGTATACGAATTTCGCAACCACTACAAACAAAATAAAAATATAAAATTGAGTAAATATTTTTAAAGTTGTTATAGAGGTAAACTCATGGCCTTACTACAGAAAGATTTCACATAACTTAACAAGAACTCCTTCCCCTAAATTAAATTAAAATTAACAAAGGACATGAAAAGGCAATTCATAAATTTAGTATTTTAAGAGACTAGCAAATAATATATTAAAATTCCAGCCTCGGGGCTGGCCCCGTGGCTGAGTGGTTAAGTGTGTGCTCTGCTTTGGCGGCCCAGGGTTTCACCAGTTTGGATCCTGGGCTCGGACATGGCACCACTCATTAGGCCATGCTTAGGTGGCATCCCACATAGCACAACTAGAAGGACCCACAACTAAAATATACAACTATATACTTGGGGGATTTTGGGAGAAAAAGCAGAAAAAAAAAAAGAAGATTGGCAACAGTTGTTAGCTCAGGTGCCAATCTTTAAAAAAAAAAATTACAGCCTCCCTGGGAACTAAACAAATCTAGATGAAAACAAGATTATTTTTTTAAATTTTCAAATGGTGAAGATTTTTAAAAAAGGTAATACACAAATATAACTTGATAAAAATCCTCTAATCATTGGTTAGAACTATTTGGCCGTATTTATCAAATTTTACTTTAACACAATAAATTTTCCTCTAATTCTAATGAACTAGTCAGAAATGCAAGGATTTATATATCAAGATATTTATCCAAATTTAACTTATCAAAATTTTAATTTATTAAAGGTTTGAAATGACTCCAACGCCTAACACCAGAGGAATCTTATATAATTAATAATACAACCATAAAAAATATTATTTTTTCTTTCTTTCTTTTGTTTATTTTTTTGTGAGGAAGATTTGCCCTGAGCTAACATCTGTTGCCAATCTTCCTCTTTTTGCTTGAGGAAGACTGTTGCTGAGCTAACATCTGTGACAATCTTCCTCTATTTTGTATGTGGGATGCTGCCACAGCACGGCTAGATGCACAGTGCTAGGTCCATGCCCAAAATCTGAACCCTCGAACCCTGGGCCGCCGAAGCAGAGCGCTCGGACTTAATCGCTATGCCACTTGGTCAGCCCCTAATTATTTATTTTTAATTTAATTTTCAAAAATTTTAATAATTATTTGAAATTTTAATTAGTGACATGAGAAACATTTAGAGTACAATGAGCTTTTTGAAATGTAACAAATACGCTATTTCAAAATGAAAAGAGTTTATTTTTCTCATTATAAAAATAAAATGTAAAATTAAAACAAAAAACCAAAGCAACACAGAAATCCCAAAGAACAAAGTAAAAATGAATCCAAACTCCATGTCTCATAGACAGAAGATAAATTAATGAATATCCTTCCATATAGTTCTCTGTGTATACATGCAGGTACACACTCTCATGCATAAACTTACGTAATACTATTTTCACAAACTAGAGCTTAGTCAGGCTGAAGTTAACTTATTTCTTTTCATTCAAGATATTTATAGATATCTGTCCAAGTCAAAATTATACATCCCCATCATTATTTGTAATGATTACATGGTATTCTATTGCATATTTGTTCCCAAATTTAGTTAACTGGTTTTCCATTGATGGATATCCTTAACGATTAGACACGGCCAGGGCAAAGGCAGCTGGACATGCTGTGAGTCTGCTTTTAGGGGACAACCTCTGTCCCCCTGCTAGTCTATTTCTTAGGGTACAATGTGAGAACACCTTGGATATAGGTAATAAGCTCTCAGGACATGGGCACCGGGCACACTAGGTGACACACCAGCTGTACAAGGGTTGTCTGACATCGCCAACTATATGCTTCTTAAAACCTTTGGAGAAACAGGATTCAACCTGCCGGAGGGAAGGGAGCCCTCATTCCTGTGGAAAGTGAGTTTCCCAGGCCTCAGTGAGTCTGTTCTGGGCACAGGGTCACTGACTGGACAATCCTGCCTGACTCTCTCCACAGGAACGCTGTCCTGAAGACTCAGAGGAATGCACTTCTAATAAAGATGTACTTCTGGACAAATTTAAAACTCCTGAAGGGTCACTCAGGGGCTGGAGGGCAGAGCTTGCCTTGTTTCTGCCTTTCTGGTCTGGAGTCACCTTACCACAAACTCCGTGGTCTATCCCATCAGGCTTGGCTCTGCCTAGCTTACAAATTACTTTCTGCAAAATCCTGCTTCACATGTTGGACGTTTATCTTAAACTCTTCCTTTCCCATTGCATTTCTGTTATCACCGTCCTACCTCTTCCCAGTCCCTGCTAGGATGACTAACTGGGAAGAATGTGGCATAATGTAGAAATGTACAAAGAAAAGCACATGGACATTTAAAAAAATATTTTTCTTATGGCATCTACACATAAATCCACATCCTTCAAAAAATAAATTTGCAAGATGTTTTTAAGTAATCACTATTGCTATAAAGCATTTAAGTAACAGTAGCATTAACCTAAAAACAAACCCAAAATATGAGATCCAATTTCACTTTGTTGCAAAAACGATAATGGTGTCCCAAGGCCTACACTATAAAGGACCAAGCTCTTATCCTACACGGTAAAAAGACTATCTATAATCTGACCCCACTGCCTCTCTTCCCTCATTTTCCACCATTTCTTATTATGGAGGCTAGAGAAAAATGTTAGTATAACAAATTTCTCATCATTTGCCTCAAACAGCTCACGATATTTTATCACTTTGTGACTCAGCTCAAATTTCTGCTTCAACCCTGGCTCTCATTAGCATCACCTAGCAAACATTAAAAATTTCTTTTTACTTATTTATATTTCAAATTTTTAAATGACTTTAGACTTATAGAAGAGTTATAAGGATAGTAAAGTTCCTATATACCCTTCACCAGCTTCCCCTGATGTTAACATCTTACATTACCGTGATACATTTATCAAAATTAAGAACTCGACATCGGCACATTTAGTGACTAAACTACAGACTTCATTTGGATTTCACTGATGTCTTTTGTGTGTTCAAAGATCCAAACCAGGAAATCATATCGTATTTACTTGACACGTCTCCTTAGTCTCCTCCAATCTGTGAAAACTTCTTCCCCTGTTTTTCAGAACCTTGACACTTTTAAAGAGCACTAGTCAGGTATTTTGTAGAATGTCCCTTGGGTTTATCTGATATTTTCTCATGATTAAACTGGGCCTTCAGATTTGGGGGGAGAATGCCACTGGGGTTATGTGCCCTTCCCGTTGCTTCCTATCAGGGGATACGTGATATCAACATGACATTTCTGGTGATGTTAACCTTGATCATGGTCAAGGTGGTGTCTGCCAGGTTTCTCCACTGTAAAGTGACTGTTTTTCTCCTTCCATACATAGCAGTCAGCAAGCCACTGAGTCCAGTCCACACTCAAAGGGAAGGGAATTAACCCTCATTTTTGGAGGGAGAAGTATATGAAGAATGTGAGCATGAGTTAAAATCATCACAGGAATTAATAAATATTTTGCAGGAGATACATTGAGGCTACGTAAATATCTTATTTTTCCTTAAAGTGTTGCCGGCTGATTCATCTGTGATTCATTCATCCGTGGATCTTGCCTGTATCAATTACTACTCTCGTGTTCTACACGTGATTTCCTATTGCCCTCATTTCGCCTACGTTTGTTAATTGGTCTTCTTTCTGTAAGGAAGATTTCCTCTTCTATTTATTTAATTGTTCAGTCATGTATTTATCAGTATGAATTCGTAAGTATTTATTTTATGCTTTGGGTTATAATCCAATACTATTCTTATTTTTTTTTCTTTTGCTCAAATTACTCCAGCTTTGGCTGTTGGGAGCTCTTTCGGGCAGGCCCCTACGTCCCTTTGACACGTTCCCCTCACCCCTATCCCCACTCTCACATTTTTTTCAAACAACATTTCCTTATTCTGGTCCTACAAAGATGCTCCAGGTTCATCTTGTATTTTCTATGCTTCAGGCCTGAAAATTTGTCATTTCTCCAGGGAGCCCTTTTCCTTTTCTCAGAGAGTGGTGGTTAGAAACAAAGATCCTATGTGAAGTGTGTTCATTATTACTGGGGTGTCATTGCTTCAAGGTCCTCTCAGCAGACCTAACTAGGAAATACACGCATACTAACGCAAGAATACATATGTATCTGTATTTCTGTATGTGTCTATCTGTATATATATTAAAATAAGCATGAAGTCATACTAATATCTTCAACTCTAATCCAGGACCACAGGTTTTGTTGTAACCTTCTCTGGGGAACATTTTTAAATGTCCTTGTCTGGGCCCCAACCCAGGCCAATTAAATCAGAAACTCTGGAGGTCCTGCCTCCACTGGTATTTTTTTTTTTTAACTCCCCAGGTGATTTTAATGTTCAACCAGGGTTGAGGACTGCTGGCCTAGAGTGACCTTTCCCAGTGTATCCTTCTGACTAGGGCCTCCTCAATGACCTACCTGCCTCCATTCAATCTTCCAGAGTCCCCCAGGCCGTTATCTGCCTCCTCCAAGCTCACACCAGGGCCTTGTTCCAGTTTGTGTTATAGTCCTTAGCACATTGCACTGACTCATCTCTCTAGATGCCGGTCTTATTCAACAGACAATGAGGCCCTCAAGAGCAGCTGATAGTATCATTGTCTGCTCCCCTCACAGTTATCAGATCAGGAGGTCAAGTATTGGTGCCTCCAGTCCTAGAAAGGAGACCTTCACTAGCGGCCCATGAACAGGCTGATCCCCGCCCTGGACCCTTGTCAGAGACCAAACACATTGAGGCAGAAGGGCTGGAGTATCTAGTGATTCTGCTGGGCAGGGAAGGGGAGAAGCTCAAACGCAGGAATATGAGCGTTGCTATTGTGAGAGCAAGTCACGCCCTCTGAAGTGTCTGCTCAGGCCGTGGTGACCTGGGAGGCTCAGGTTACGGAAGTGAAAACTGTGCACATGCCTGAAGATCCAAAAGACCATAAAGAAAGAAAGAGCTCTTATCTCAAGGAGCTAAATGTGCACTCGTGTCGTTGTTAAGGTTATAAAACTCTTTTGACGAGAAATATTATTTTCAATATTTTTTGGTAAAAGTTTCAACCTCTATTCCTGGTGTAATGAATATATAATAGAACCCTCACAAGTGGCATTAGCAACATTCTGTTTCACCTCCAGGATTTAAGGAAGGAGGAACTGGTGAGCAAAAAAAAAGAATAATTTTAACGTGAGTGATTGATGTATTAAAGTTACTAGTTTAAAAGGGATAAGTTATCAAGAGAAACATAATTAAATGGAAAATTAAGACAATGAAAGAGTCAACTATGAGTACCATTCACAGTCTTGCCTACTTGGGAAAATGGTGATGCTACTCAGAGTACTTCTGAATCCACTGCTAGACCGAACTGGGGAGAGATGTGCATATATTGCTCATTTCTAAAAACAGAGCAATACGTTATGGATGACATTTCAGGTTGTGTGTTATGGATAACATTAAGACAACAGAATTTTAATTGAGATTGACACAGACATTTCCCCTCACAACCTAGGCCTTTAGCACAGGAGCTACTAGACAAATATTTATTGACTGATCGACAAGCAATTTCTCTCAAGCCTAGGGTAAAATTATAATGGAACCAGGGTAGGGTGGAGATTGTCTCGAGGCTTCCTTCTATGGGCTTTCTCCTGGTCCAGTCTTGTTCTCTCTCCCTGATTCCTAGTGCTTGCACTGCCCCGTTGGAAAACCATTTGACGTAACAGGCAGAGGGAGCATTTGAACATTCACAGAGATCTTGCAGGGGAAAGGCAACATGTAACCAGAAGGAAAAAATAGTTAGCAGTGGGTCATCACTCGAAGGCCAGCAGGGGAGATGTTTCTTGGTGAAGAGTGTTTCCTTTAATCATGCCGTGTTACGTGTGCCCACCATCACCACCATCAACTCGGTTCTCAAAGAGTGGAGTCAAATAAAATTCAGAAGAGGCCTGCATTGACTTATGGAGACATTCACAAACAGTTTGCAGACACATAACACAGGAAATCTCACTCGAATTGTTGATAGAAATCTCCCACTGGAAATGCATGACTTCTCCAGAATTTATATGTGTAATTAAACCCTTGTGGTTACAAGCCACTCCCTGGACACATATGCAGAATAATTATTTGAAAGTACAATAAAAAAAAAAAAGCAGACAAAGGCAAAGTGCTTTTTCAAGAATTTTCTATTTTGTGCTTTTTTAATGACGCATATTTTTTCAAGGGAATTCAGCAGCATGATAAGATTAGGGGCTGAGTGGGATTTATCTTAGATTTTCCCATCTACCACACAGTGCCTGGTACAGAGCAAATTTTTGTTGAAGAAATTTTTTTTAAGTGGGTGCTGAATTTATTATGCCTTTTTCACACATTGGGGAACTGAGATCCGGGGAGGTTAACTGGCTTGTTTGAAACTATTGGAAAATCAATGACAGCGCTAGGAACTGAATGCATAATTTCTACTCCTGGTCACTTACTTGTAGGAAATGATTAGCCTGATTTTCCAGTGGGCTGGGGTCACACCCATGGCTGACTTTTCCATTAGTCACAGTGCCTAGGGCTCATGGCACTTCTAGGGGCCCACAAAAAAGTTTTAATTTCTTTTAAAATCTGAAGAAAAGAGTCATATCAAGCAACCATGAAATATCATATTTAACGTTTTTTTCAATGGACAAAGGGGCCGACAAAAGTCACAGTGCAGCCTTGATCACAGCTGCCTCCTACCACACAAGTGAGGACACAGATTGGTGTGTCCCTCTCCAGGACAACAGACACCACCATTGGTGTAAGACAGGAGCGAACTTTTCAAAATAACACCTTCCTCTACCCCAACTGTCCCCTTTTTTAAAGTCAAGCTTATGGAGGTCCAATTTACATACAGTAAAATTTACCATTTTTACTCTACAGCTCTATGAGTTTGGACAAATACATCTGGTTGCAAACCCATCACCATTATCAAGGTATAGACTATTTCCATCACCCTCGAATGTTTGCTCATGTCTCTCTGTAGTTAACACCCCCTTTCTTCTCCAGCCCCCGGCAACCACTGATTTATTCTGTGTCTATATAGTTTTATCTTTTCCAGAATATCATACAAATAGAATCATATAATACATAGCCTTTTGAGTCTGGCTTCTTTCACCTATGTACTTGAGACTCATCTATATTGTTGTGTGTATGAACAGTTCATTCCTTTTTAGTGCTGAGTAGTGTTCCCTGGTATAGACGTCTGGTTTGTTTATCCATTCACCAATGGAAAGACATTTGGATTGTTTCCAATCTTGGGCAATTACAAATAAAGATACTGTAAACACTCACATAATATGTTTTTGTCTGAACATCATTTTCCATTTTCCATGTGTAAATAGCTAGGAGTTGCATTGCTGGGTATGGCAGTAATAATGGTCCCCCAAAGATGTCCACATCCTAGTCTCCAAGCCTGTGAGTAGCTTATGTTATATGGTCAAGAGGAATTAGGTTTGTAGATGGAACTAAACTAATTGGTTGACCTGAAAATAGGGAAATTATCCTTGATTATCTGGTGTGCCCAATCTAATCACATGAGTCCTTAGAAGTGGAGAACCTTGACTGGGTGTTGTGAGTGAGAGATGTGATGAAAGGAAGAGTCGGAGAGAGATGATGTTGCTGGCTTTGAGGATGGAAGAGGGGGGCCAGGGGCCAAGGAATGCGGGAGGCCTTTAGAAGCTAGAAAAGTTGAGGAAACAGATTCCCCCCTACAGACTCCAGACAGGAGTACAGTTTGGCTGCCACCTTGATTTTAGTTCGAGTCTCACCTTGCTTTTGGTTTGGCGAGCCTTCTACGGGACATCAGCCCTACAGAACTGTACAATAGTAAGTTTACATTGTTTTGTACTAGTAAATTTGTGGAATTTGTTACTGAAGCAACAAAAAAGTAATACACCGGGTCATGTAGTAAGTATAGGTTTAACTTTACAAGAAACTGCCAAACTGCCTTCCAAAGTGGCTGCACCATTTTGTGCATTGACCAGCAATGCGCGAGAGTGCCTAATGCTTCACTTCCTCGTTAGCACTTGCTATTGTCAGTTTTAAAAAAGTTTTGGCTGTTATAATTAGAAGACGGTTTTAATTTTTATTTCCTACTGACTAATGATGAACATTATTCGCCATCCATATACCTTTTTTGGTGACATGACTGTTCAAATCTTTCACCATTTTTAAAGATGGTTTGTTTTCCTATTATTGATCTATAAGAATTATTTATATATTCTAGGAATAAATCATTTATCAGATAGATGTTTTGAAAATGTTTTCTCCCAATGAGCTTGACTTTTCATCTTCTTAACATTGCCTTTTGAGGAGCAGTAGATTTTGATTTTGAAGAAGTCCAATTTACCACTTTTTTCTTTTATAGGTCATCTTTTTTTATTGTATTTAATCTATCTTTGCCTAATCCAAAGTCACAAAGATTTTCTCCCATGTTTTCTTCTAGTAGTTGTAAAGTTTTAGGTTTTCATATGTCCCTTTTTAACTAAAGATCTCAGAGGCAAACCTAGGGAAAATATGAAGCTATAAATTCCTATAGTAGATGAAATTAGAAATATGTTAAGTTATAAGCTTTTTTTGACCCTACTTTGAGATACGATTGACCCCCCTCCTGGTGTCTGCCACGCCCTGAGCACAACACTCACGGCACTCACAACTCCCATGATACGTGAGGACATTTATTTTTTAAGAGGCGGCCTTCCTCACGAGACCCCAGGGCTCCCTGAGGCCAATGACTATGTTTGATTCATCCTCCGCCCAGCACCCTGCCCTGTTAATAAAGTAACCCATTTTATTCATCTTCTATTGATTCTGGAACAAATTACTGCAAGCTTGGTGGATTAAAACATTGTCTTGCAATTCTGAAGCAGAGAAGTCTAAAAGTCAAGGTGTAGGCAGGGCTTTGTCTCCTCTGGAGGCTTCAGAGCATAATTTGTTTCCTTGTCTTTTGCAAAGACAAAAGGCCAACATTCCTTGGCTTCTGGCCCCCTCCTCCATCTTCAAAGCTCATCCCTCCAGCCTCGGGTTCCATTGTCACATCGCCTTCCCTGTCTCTGCTCCACCATCACATTGCTTTCTCTGTCCTCGAACCTTCTGCCACATATAAGGACCCCTGATATGTGATGACATTGGGGGCAGCTGGATAACCCAGGGTGAGGATAATCTCCCCACCTCAAAATCCGTAATTTAATCACACCTACAAAGTCCCTTTTGCCATATAAGGTAACATATTCACAGGTTTTGGGGACATCTTTGGAGGACCCTTATTCAGGCTATCACAGCAGCATTAAAACAAACAAACAAAACCCCTCAGTTTATTAGAATGACCAACTCATCCTGGTTTGTCACAACTTTCCTAGTTCTTAGCACTGAAAGACTTGCATCCTGGGGAGTCCCTTGGGGCTGGGTAAACCATGCTGGTTGCTCACCCTACTTGGTAGACACAATAATGTTTAATAGCATGAATTTTTTCTTTTAGCATGAATATTTGCTTTCCAATGGAAAGCAAATAGATCATGAATTTACTAACTTAGAAGGAATCTTAAATGTCACTTCTGAGAGTAGTTTGGTTTTCACTCGGCAAATGCCGACGTCACCAAGGAGCTCCCCACCAGGAATGTCTACTCGTTACCTGAGGCTTAAGAAACCCCAGAACAGGGAGAAGGAATCGCAGGTGATCTGAGGTAAAAAGGACCTACATTGCCCTGGCTCTTCTGGAGGCACAAATATATTAGACCCATACATCTTCACCTTTGACATGTGAGGGAGGTGGTTTGAAAATATAATTTTAAAATACAAACTCTAAGACATGTTTGGAGATGGAATAAAGTGAAGAAACTACACAAAAAGGATTCTGCCTGTGGGGCAGCTTTGGGTTCACTTTCAGGATGATGATTGTAGAACTCTGGGTCTCAGTTTCCTCATCTGGAGTTAAGACTGTCCATCCTTAACTCAGAGTTTCTGAGAAGAAGAAACTTGATCTCACACTAAAAATGCTCTGACAAGGGCAGAAGATCTTGAGTATTTATTGACTTTGGGTTAGAAAATTAGCCTCTCCTTGCCTCAGTTTCCCCACCTGTACGTGACAGTTCATTCCTTCAACAGATATTTATGGAGCATCTTCTATGTGCCAGCACTCATTTGGCACAGGCGTACAGCAGTGAAGAAAACAAACAAAATCCCTTTTCTCACAACAGTTATATTCTGGGAGAGGAGACAAATAAATATATGTTGGGGTGATAAGTGCTAAGAATAAAAATTAAAAAAATAAAATAAGAACTAGAATGGCTGGGAGGGTGCTGTTTTAAAGAGAGTGGTCAGGGAGGGTGATGTCTGAGTAGAGACTTGAGTGAGATGAAGGCAAGAACCACGAAGATGTTGGGAGAGAGGGTTTCAGGCAAAGGGAACAGCAGAGTTGATACAAAGGCTCTGATGCAGGGGTGACTGTTGTATTCAAGAAATGGTAAAGAGGCCTGGGTAGCTAAAGCAGAGTGAGTCGAGAGAGGAGGTGAGAGATGATATCAGAGAGGAGGAAGGAGGTAGGGCAAAGTGTGGAAAGAGGGACCTTGAATTGTAACTTAACCAGGTGGAAGGCGACTGGAGGGTATGAGCAGATGAGTGACCTGATTTGACTTGCCTTTCAAATGATCACTCCAGTTGTTGCAAGGAAATGGACACCAAAGGCAAAAGGAGTAGCAGAGAGACCGACTGGGGAGGCTCTTTGGGTAATCCCATGGTGCACTAAGGTGGCGAAGTGGCAGTGGTGAAAAGTGGTAAGACCTGGGTTATATTTTGGAGGTGCATAGAACTTTCTGATTGATTGCATGTGAGGAGGGATGTGGGATAAAATACACGATGCCCACTTATTTTGAGTTTCAGATAACTAGTGAACAATGTTTTAGGATAAATATGTCCCAAATTCTGTGTGAGACAACTTAGGCTAAAACAGTATGCATTGTTTATCTGAAATTCAAATTTAACTGGGCATCCTGTATTTTTACTTGCTAAATCTGATAATCCTAGGGCCTGAGAGAAGAGAGGCTTCAAGGGTGACTCCAACATTTTTGGCCCCCAAAACCAAAAGAACAGCATGGCCCTTTTCAGAGAGGGAGAAGATTTAGCGATGGGGAGGTACGGGGCAAGCGTTTGAATTTAGGCATCTTAAGTTTGAGATATTTATCAGACATCTGAAGAGAAATATTGAGTAGGCAGTTGGATAAACGAGACTGCAGTTTAAAGGAGAGGTCGTGGGTGGGAGACAGACATTTACCAATAGTCAAGATGTGGAAGATACTTAAGGCCACGAGACTGGGTTAGGTCCCCTGGGAAGAGAGAATAACTACAGAAGAGGCTCAGAGACTGATCCTAGGGCCCACCAGTGTCTAGAGGAACCAGCCAAGGAGGGAAGTAAGAGATCTTAATTCATAGGGCTCTTAATTCATAGGTCTTAAGGCATAAACGAACACATGTCAAGTACCTAAATCTAGCACCTAGGACGTGCTTAATTAATGCAAGTCTCTCTTATTTATTTACTTAACAACCTGACTCCCTAAGGATTTGAGTGAGACATAAAGTAGGATATAATTACAAGATTTATTAATTCCACAAATACATATTGAGTGCCTGCTGTCTGCTAAACACTGATCTGGCTGCTGGGGAAATGGCAGTGACAAAATGGACACAATTCTCTGCCCTCTAGTGAGGGGAGGGAGGAACAGACAATCAACAAAATAAATAAGTAGAGTAGATGGTGCATCAGGTAGAGATGAGAGCCACAGTTGAAAATAAAGTGCTGAGGGCAGAGATAACGGGGAACCATATTAAAGCTGATGTTCATGGGAGGCATTACAGAGATGGTGACATTTGAAAGTGAGGGAGAAGAACAAACAGGGAAGAGAATTCCTGACAGAGGGAACAGCAAGAGCAAAGGGCCTGGGGTGGAAGCCTGTTCGACATGCCCAAGTATTGGAGTGACTTGAATAGTGTGAGTGAAGGGGAAGAGTAGATGGCGATGAGGTCGGGGTGGGGGCATTGCAGATCCCGAGGGGCCTCATAAGTCATTGTCATGACTTTGGCTTTTACTCCCAGTGAGATAGGAGTCAGTGGAGGCTGAATTGACCTTTATCCCCTTCCCATTTTACAAGAATTTTTGTCATATGCCAAATTTTCCTGTGAGGAAACACTAAAAGCAGAGTACTAGTTATATTCAAGGTCACAAAAAGCAAACAACAGAGTGAGATTTGGAATGACTTGGCCTTAGGAATTTTAAAATTCATTCATTCCTTCATTCAACAAGCATTTATTGATCACAGGCAATAAAAACAAGCCTTCCAACACTGATATAAGTGACGGCACCAAGAGTAAATAGTTAGCATTTAAGTAACAACTATAATGCCATGGCCCGGCTTAATGTCAATTTAAAGAAATACTGCCCAAGTAGGAATTCCAATGGCTTCATTTTACAAATGAGGAAGCTGAGGCCAGAAATGTTAGGCAGCTCCCCCAAGTTCTGATGGTGGAGAAAGTGGTGCCTGTATCTTCTTTGCCACAGAGGGGTCTACAAACCCCGGGATGCCTCTTCCTCTCTTTTTGTACCTCCATTAGCACCGGATACAGTGTTGGGTAAAATAATCTGGTTCAACAGCCATCCCCTCCCTTCTTCCCTTTGCCTGTAGCAAAATGCAGAAAGTGGTCTCTGTAGGAATTCAGCCCCATTGTCACTGCCACACTGACCTATTCAGTTGTGTGGGCTGATGCAACTTAAGGAGGGTCCCATGGTACTGCCAGCATCGCGGAGAAGCTGATGAGCCTGGGACAGACGGTTTAATTCCGTGGCCTCATTTCTTATATGGTGAAAATGAGAAATTCAAATAGGTGATCTCTGAGGTCTCTTCCAGCTTGGAAATTTTAGGATTCTGGTGAGATAGTTGCTTGGGATATAGTCCAGAAAAGAGATATAGGTGGAGGAAAATTTGCCCCCTCTGTTCTTGCTTTATTTTCTATGAGGCTATTTTATTTTTATGTGGCTAAAGTCCTTGAAATGCAAATAACCTGTGTCTTCTGACCCTTGAAAAGATCTCTCTCTTTCTATTTAAACGCCCTCCTTTTTAACATCTTTTGTTTTCTCTGATTCACAGCTAACTTTGGGTTTCTATAAACTTTCGAAAGGCTTGAGTCAACCTTTCTTGTAAATTGCTGGGGGAAGGGCGTGGGAAGAAAGAAGCAAAAAGAAAAGAAAAGTTTTTGTTTCCACGTACACCACCCCAGAGCAGCATCTGTCCTTGATTTGGACAAAGAAATGAAAGGGCAAAGGAGTTCCCGTTGATTGGAAGAAAACAGGGATGGCAAAGCACAGAAGCTTCTCTTAGGCCAGGCTCACAATTGTGTTTCCCTCTCTTCGCTGTCCTCCCAGGGGCCAGACACCCGACACTCCCACCAAGGTTCTCACGACATTACAGTTTAGCTGGAAACCTAAGTGCTGCTCCTGGGGGCATGTCTCATGGCCTTCCCACGAATGTCCATCCTGCAGCCTGGGAGGGTGTGCCAGCATACAGAGAATAAGGGAAGGCCATGACAGCAGGTGCCAGGCGATGCTTTTGCTCCCGGTGGCCCCCAGTGGCCAGGCTTGGCCAGCCAGGCTGTGAAACCAGAGACCAGCCCAGCCTGCACACACACAATCAGCCACCCTGACTTCGTTACTATGCAACTGGGGCACTGGGGCCCTGTGGGGGGGCTGCTCCAAACACCTCTGCTCAGGGATACTGTCTCTTCTTTAAGTGGGGCTGGAAAGATGGATGCGTGGGCTCTCAGCTCTCTCCTTGCTTCTCCTTTTCCTTTTGTCCTCTTTCTCAGGAATCTTTCCCTTTATCCCCTCCTTCCCATCCTCATTTTCTCTTTATATATTCCTTTCTTTTCCTCTCCTCTTTCCCTCCCCTTCGTCGTCCACCCTAACCACTCTCTCACCCTTTTTTCCTCTCCAGTCCCCCTATTGCTCCCACCTCTCTCCAATCGCTTTTCCTCTTCTTTCTCTCCCTCTGCCATTTCTGTAGTCCGGGGTTTACCCAAGAGCTGCTCAAAGGCTCCCCAACCAGCTGCTGTTGCACCAGGCGTCCAGGTAGCTGCACCCGTCTCAATGAAGCCTCGACGTCAACACTCTGGGATCGCTGCTGTGAGGACTGGAGGTGGTGCGGGATATTTTCTTTATGCCCATTCCTGCAAGGACTCTTTTTGGACTTCATATCAGTTAGATTATTGTCTTTGGATTTCCTCTCTCCGTCTGTCCGATACTCTCATGAGAAATTGGAGAGCTTCATTTCAAATATCATAGTTAATCTGAAGTGAGGCATTGCAGGATGATTATCAAATCAGAACTGACTTTCATAGGGGTTTAGAAAAAGGAAGTTATCCCGTAATCTCTATTTCATCCCACCCCATCGTCCTCTCTAAGTCACTTCTCTTCACTCACGTAGGGAGTCCCAGAAAACTTAGAGCCCCAAAGAAGGTCATCCACACGTGACCAACAATGTATCTTCTTTCCAAGTAAAGCCACAGCACTGGGCCCCAGTGCTCTGCTCTTTTGACACAAGTGCAATGAGGAAGACCTCTCTTGTCCCCATAGGGAGAGAGGGGACAGTCGTAAAATATGTACCCGGGGGCCCAGCAGGGCTTGCTGCATGCTGGGCGGGAGAAAGAACCATTTCAGCTGTCTCCCAGGGCTGGGCCAGTAGACACGAACTTGTTGAAAGCCACACAGAATGCCGCTTCTCCTGCAGTCACAGGAAGTCAGGCCCTTGAGGTAAAGGCCTTTGAGAGACCATGGCGGCAACTAGAAAGTGTGCAGTGTCCATCCTCATCCTCTTTCTTACACGCAGGCCAGTCCCCTGGACCAATGAATCTCGGGTTTAGTTCAACGACCTCTGTGACCTTGGACTCTACCGGCACACCTGAGAGAGGATCTTCTCAGGGGTCGCTAGTTTTCTCTATGTGGATTTACATGAGAGATTTCTACTGCTGGCATTTAATAAACTTCAATGAGATTTCACCAAAAACAGACAATATAGATATATTTTTTGTTGGTTATTTTGTGGTAAATGTTGACGTTTAATTGAACTTAATAATCTCAAAAACCACCATGGTGGAGATGGTGTGTCCTTCCCACTGTTGATGAAAAAATGAACTTTACACAATTCTGGGAACAGAAATGTAAACACTCTTCCTACTTGAAAACTGAAGCATTAGGGGAGGTACAGTCTTTATTATGAACAGAAATGGATCTTGTAAATTCTAGCAGTTTTAGCCATGGAAATAGAAAGCCACGTAGCTAAAACATGTATTACTGTTCAACTTTAGATTTATGAAATCTTCCTCTTCTAAACTAAAAATCTACTAAATCTAAAAATCTGAAGTCTAAATTAAAAGAATCTAAACTGGAAAGTCTACTGAAAATCGTGAAAAAGTCAATATTACCCCTACAAAATTCTGAAGTCCAAATCCTATAACCCATCTCTATGCAGCTTTCTATTTTCTCGGAGTGTGTTACGAGAGGGATATTGGCTTTGGAGTCAGACAGTTGAGGGTTACGATCCCAAGCCCACGCGGTACTTAATTCCTTGGCGCCTCACTCAGAGAGATTACATATAACACCTACAGCGCAGGGCTGCTGTGGGGATTAAACCAGACAATGACAAAGAGCGTCCCGCTGGGCACAGCGCCTGCTGCACCGTGAGTGAGCGTGCCTTACCCTCCAGGCCTCTTTCTGCCTTGACACTGGGAGGAACCCTGGGCTGCGGACCTTACTCCAGCAAACCATTAGATGGCAGTAATTTGGAGACTCTTTCATCCGCCATCTAAAAGCCTTCCTGAATTTACCAACGTCCCCTCTCCTCAATGTTTACCTAAGTGCCATGGCCCTATCTGTGGATTCTGCTCCTCCTGGCTTAACCCACTGAGAGAGGAATTGCTTGGACTGACATTACTTGATTAGCAAGCAAGGCACACGCTCTTCCTAGACCCGCAAGATAATCTAGTTCATGGAAAGTGAGAGATAGAAAGAAGAAGAAAGAGAGACAAGGAGAGTGAAAGAGATGCAAAAGAGGAAGCATTGATGAGAAGAGAGAGAGAGAGTGATGGATGGAGGACAGAGTAAGAGACACTGGGAGGAGGAAAGGGGAAGTGAGTTACTATTTGACCAAAAAGGGGAAGGATTTATTTTTGTTCACACGCTGAAGCCAAAAGGGATACCTCCTTTCCTTTGTCAACCAAGAGGCTTTGAGAGCTGTGTCCACGGAGCAGGCTAATGTACCTGGCTACCCAGCCTTGGAATGCCAGGGATACACAAAACATGGGCGAAGACTGGCATCACACCCAGTTACCTTTTAACCATCAAAGCCGTCTTCTCCTCCTGAGTCGCAGAGGCAGGATAAGTGCGAACATAGCTTAGTGTTACTGAAGGCTTTAGGGGTATAGGGAAGGTGCCCGTCATTGCTGTTTTTCACTTTGATAATTCTGAGGGAGAACCTATTTGTGAGACTTAAGAACTTTTTAGGTTCAAGGTTAATTCTTCAAGACGATAAGCCACCTGTCACTGGGAGGGAGCTGAGGTTAAGCGATTACCTGTTAGGATGCTAGGTTGGGGGTGGGGGTCTTGCACTGAGCAGAGGGGTCTCCCAGATGACCCTTAAAGTCCTTTCTGATGTTATATTGTTTCTCAAAAACATGAAAAACAGAACTAGCTGTGGCAGGCTGCCTGGCCTTCTTTACCCACCCCCCATCCACTTTGTCTGAATCTAGGGCTGCAAGTGGGTACAGGGAGAAGAGGCAGCAACCATTTAAGGCATGATATAAATATCCCTGCCACTGACACCAGCATTTGCAGATTTCATCTCCCCTGCGCTGGGGCGGGAGATTGGGCATTTACTGCATGGTCCACAGAGGGGGGAAACGTTAGAAAGGAGCCAACCTGTGAACTTGCCACTTTGAGAATGTCATGCATTGCAACCATCTAACTAAATATTTGCAATTGTCTCAGTCTGAGAGCATGAAGTACCATCTTCTCCTGAGACTGGGGAAACTGTGCCTCACGGTGCCAGTGCACGAATAATCAAAGCGCTCGTTTCCCTCACTGTTACCCTCACCGTTTTGTTGATGTTATTGACTTAGTGCACGTTGATTGTCGTGAAAGCCTGCTTAGTTGTCAGTCACACGTTTTCAAGAATGTTTGTACTATTGACTTTGAAGGGCAATTTGCAATGCAGAGACAAGAAATTGTACATTGTGATAAAAACGGACTCCAGAACTACAAATTTAGCGATTTAGTTGGAAGCTAAAGCACACACGAGGAGAGAAGGAAGAACTGCTTCCTCACGGCAAGAGTAACCAGTAAAGTCCAAGGCACGCGCATTCGCTCTGCAACCACCATATGCTAAGTGGCCACGCTCCACATGGAAATATATGCTCGGCTGGCACATGGATACCACAGTATCTGAATTGATTGGAACTAATAAAGAAAACTTACTTAGATTACTAGTCTAATAACTCTTTGAGAAAAATGAACAAATTTTAAGTCCATTTTTGTACTAGTTGTAATCTTATTTTAGCAGATTTTGAGCAATGTTTTGCGAGTTGACTTGGAAACTAAGTTCATGTTTTTCATCTTGCAGTCCAATGAAAGACAACTCTGGAAAATACTTGCTGGTGGCCAACCTCCAGTTATCTGTCATTCAAACTTATTAATAAAGATACTTCTCATGCTGTCTAGACAAGCAGGACTCATTATATTTTTAGCGTGCAGAAATTCTTTCACCGTCAAAATGTTTCACAGACTGCCACATGACATGTGTGGTTTTTGGCTTTCCAGCAACTCTATTTCCTTTTCCAGAAGCACTTCTTCCCCCACTTTGGCCTGTGTGCTTGGAGGGGGCAGCAAGGGCAGGACCTGTGAAACTGGTCAAAGCCAATAACAAGTCCCATTCCTCTGGTCACAGCTATTGACTCAGGGATGGCCAAATCCCTTATTCACAGCATGGACAGAGAATGAGACCCTTGCTGGGAATTCTGGGAAAGAGTCCCTCTGCCTTCTGCTGGACTTGGTGTTGAGAGATGAGAACCTGAAGCTCTGCATCTCCGTTCTGAGCCTTAGAAAGGAGCCACTCTGTAGAAGCTGAGCCAAGACATGAAGAAAGACTATCTGGTGACATCATTGGCGACATCTCTTTCCCTAGACTTTTCATTTAAGTGAGACAATAACTTTTTCATGTGTTAATCCAGTTTGAGTTGGAGTTTCTATCACTTGCCACCAAGAAATCAATGCTTACCACACAGGACGGTTGTGTAGATTAATGAGACGATCCAGGAGGAAGCACGTAGCCCAGTGCCCAGCACAGGCACGCTCAATGTGTTTTATCCATTTCTACCAGCAGTGGCAGCCCCAGGGGGCACTACCATGATGTACTAGGAAGCTCAGGGAGAGCTTCATGAAGGATCTGAAGTTCTGGGAAGGGCAGAGAAACACGGAGAAGAGGGAGAGAAAGAAATGAGAATTTCAGGTAGCGGGAGTAAAGATAGGACTGTGTAATGCATACCTGGGGCACACTGAGAAGACCAACCAATAGAATGCAGACTCATGGTGAGGAAAACGGGAGATCAGATAGGCCCAGATGGCCGAGGCCCGGATGACTGCAGGTCTTGGGTGCTGGCTATAGAGCTGGGACTTGGCCCTGTAAGATGTAGGAGATACTGACTGCCTGGCTTGACTTGTCAAATCAGCATTAATCTGACATTCCCTGCCTGCAGTCAAGAACATGGCCCGGAGGCCATTTCTGAGGCTACTGCAGGGATGCAGGCCAGAGACAGCCCAGACATCCATCAGAGCAGGGCCGAGGGGTGGGAGGGAGGGCAGCAGAGGGTGCAAGTGCATTGTTCTCAGCACTGTGCACTTAGCTCTCCTGTTCGTGACCTTTTCCTTGCAGGGGATGAAATACCGGCCCGAAGCACCAGATGCCTATTAGCCTTTGTCCCTGAGCAAGAAGAATGGAGATGCCGTGGCACTCGCTCTGTTTGGCTTGCTCGCTAATTATCAGTCTTCTCTTTCTGCTCCCTCACCACGCCCTCTGACTCACCCTGTGTGCTATAAGGGTGTGTTCCTTTTCAAAGCTTCATAAGAATTTTTTTTTTCTTCGCCACCTATCTCATTTCAAATAGGGTATTCGGTTTACACGACTTTACATTTTCTGTTTGTGTGATGGGCAAGTGGTCCTGGTAGAGTCTTGTTCACTAAAGCAAAGAGGAATTAAGGAATTAGTTGTTAATTTGACACACAGATTTCACGAAAACGTCAAAAGTAGAACAAAACAAAAGCTTACTGCTCATCACCTTTAACCTGATAGGGTGGGATAAGCCCCGGCAAGAGTCAGGAGGCCTGAATTCTAGTCTTAGCCCTTTTACTAACAAGCTTGTGGCCTTGGATGTGCACCTTAATGTTTCTGTCCTTGAGTTTTCTCATCCAAAAGATGAAACGGCTCTCTCTGAGGCGCTCTAAATCTGCTCCCAGCTCCATCATTCTAGATGTCTGTCTTGGGAGCTGTCTGGGGTGCAGTTCTCCGACGGAATAGGCGAAAGTAAAGGACTTTGCTCTGTGTACAGCCGAGCCCTGCAGGTGCCGGACTCATTCGAGTCCACTGTCGCGTAGTTCATTCTGCTGGTCCATCGCAAAGTAGCCTGAATGGGACAAACTCCTTACTCTTAAGCAGCACCACATTTTATTCTGTTCTTATTGACCCGGAGATCAAATGGAGCCCCCATTAGAGATTTTCTCCATAAAGAAGTAGGAGCATAGTTCAAGGAGCCTCGCTAGTGCCCCAGACGGAGGCCCTGCCGGGTCAGGGTTAGAACGGCTCGAATTCCCCCTCTGCTACTTACAGGTGGGGTGACCCTGGAAAGATACTTAATTTACTTGATCCTTTGTTTCTTTACGTTTAACTGGAGATAATAATACAATTCTGATGGATTTATTTTGAAGGGTGAATGACATAATGTACAGAATGTGTTTAACACATAACGGGCACTTAGCAAAGACTCAATAAATGGTAGCTCTGAGAGGTCGTAGTAAAAATGGCTGATTTCACAGGCTCATTTTCTGCAGGCTTATTTCCTCAATCATGGAACCGGGTCCAAATATTTATAGCTCCCAAAACCTTCACCCAAACTAACTCATCGTGAACTTAACTGATCTATGCAACGCGGTGCAGTGGGCCCTTGTGGTTTATCCAGGCCTAAGACGTTCTTTAATACCTAAATTCGCACAGACAGCGATGTTTATGCAGGCTTCTGTGTTTCCCATGCATCATATTTCCTTCTCAGAGTCTCTGTGCATGCTTTTCCTCACAGGCCATTTCAAGGATCGTTTTTAAATTTTCTCTCTCACTTAACGACAACTTTTTTCCACAAAAAAATACAATTAAAAAAATTATTTCAGCAGAAAGGTAGGATGCGGATTAGCAAGTGGAAGACAATAAAGTCCCAGGGGAATGCGAGTGCTGGGCAGGACCCAGTTTGGTCAGGAGCTGTGTTACTTATGACCACACACCAGCCTGGCAGCAGGCAACTCAAATCTGTGCCCCAGTAAAATGACAGCTTTCTATGTATCATGTCCCATTGGGATAATTGAAGAAAAGCTCAAACTACTAATGTTTAATCAGTGACTTCCAAATTCCTGGCCACCAAGGTACGCAAACTGCTGGAGGGGCTCAGGACGGATATAATAAAATCAGGTAACAGTTCTCTTTCAAAACAAAGGAAAAGAGCTGTTAAAATGCCTGGAGGCCTCTGATGCAGTCTTGCTCCATTGCCCATTAAACCCCAGAAAACAACCAAAACTAAGCCTGCAAGTTTCGGTATTGCCAGAATGGCCAAAATAGGCACTAACTACAACGCCCTTGGAGCTGTCTTATCTGAAATAACAAACTTGCCGGCCAAAAATGAAGCAGGAAATCACTTCCGTCGGATCCCTACTCTTTGCCCTCCCACTCAGAAAACCAGTCTTTACCAACAAGAAACTCAAGCTGCTGTCTTTCTATTGCATGGGTATTACTTTACGAGAGGGACGGCGAGTGTCAGGGCAAGGCCAGGTAGCCAGAAATCCAGCAGAGCCTCACAAGATGAACATATACAAGGTGTGAGAAATTGGGCAGGAGCTATGAACGTCAATCAGCATCCACAGTAACACTGAGCAGAGCCAAAGTTAATCTCTACGCTTGACCTTGGTAAAGACTTGACCTGAATACATCTCTCATAGTTCAAAGATAAATGAGCCTGGAAAATGGGGCCTATGAAAACATATTGCAGCATAAGGAAAGACTCTGATGAATCTTTAAATCAGATTGGCTTTGAAAATAATATATGATAAGAAACTCCAGAAAACTACTTGACAGGGTCCCTGTGAAAGAGGTGTGGAAAGGGATGCTAAGTGAATGGGCCAAGATGAAAAGACAACGATAGGTGTTGAAAAGATAAAAGGCTCAACTGGTTAGGATAAAAAGGGATTATATTTAAACAAAATTAAAAAAATTAAAATTCTCTTTAAGATAGCAATGGGCAGAATTGCAAAGATGAAAAATCAAGCAGTAACAAAAAGCACAAGCTTCAGATGCTCTCCGAGAATGAACAGAAAAAGGGAAAATGATATGAAAGCTCCATGAGGTAAAGACAATAAATATGAAGGTTAATGAAGAGATCTAATTTAGGAGTCATAGGTGTTTCCAAGTGAGAAAAAATCAACCTAAATAGAAACAATAATTCAACATAATTGAAAAACAATCTTCTCATGTGACAAATTCTCCATATATGCAGAAAAGAAGGGCGTATTTTGAACAGAAATTCAAATCATAATGGCAAAAGTGTTTCGAATTATAAGAATTGTGATGATTAATTTTATGTGTCAACTTAGCTAGGCCACTGTACCCATATATTTGGTCAAACTTCACAGATGTTTCCGCGGAATTTTTTTTTTTGATGGGATTAACATCTAAATCAGTAGACTTTGAGTAAAGCAGATTGCACTCCATAATGTGGGTGGGCCTCATCTAGTCAGTTGAAGGCCTTAAGGAAAAGACTCCCTCTCCCCATCTCCTCCACCAATGGGCCCTTGTAACACCCTTCACTTTCCTTCAATCCTTTATCATGGGTTTTTATTACGTATCCATTTGCTTAACAAATTGTGACATTGTGATTTATAATAAGAAATACATATTCAGTCTTCATCCTGGTTCCAACACAGAGCTCCTAAAACCCTTGAAATTTCCTATGTGAGAAGAGTGATAAATGTGTCTTGTTTTATGTTAATGAGGTGACATTTGGAGATCCCCTACTTGGCCTAAAGATAGGGGCTGGTTGCCAGGGGAACCAGCAACTTGATTAGAGGTTTAGAACTTTCAGCCCTCACCCCAACCTCTGACGGGGGGAGACTGAGTTCAAGCACCAATGGTTAATGATTTAATCAATCATGCCTATGTAATGAGGCTGCCATAAAAATCCAAAAGAATGGGGTTTGGAGAGCTTCCTGGTTGGTGAACATGTGGAGATTCGGGGAGACTGGTGAGCTTGGCACGAGCATGGAATCTCTGAGCTCTTTCCCCATACCCTGCTCGATGCATCTCTTCCGTCTGGCTGTTCCTGTGACATCTGTCGAGAGTAAACCAGTAATCTAATGGGCAAAATGTTTCTGTGAGTTCTGTGAGCCACTCTAGATTAATCGAACCTGAGGAGGGGCTCCTGGAAACTTCTGGTCTATAACTGGTTGCTCAGAAGCACAGGGGAAAACCTGGGCTTGTGACTGGCATCTGAAGTGGGGAGGGGCAGTCTTGTAGGACTGAGCCCTTAACCTGTGGGATCTGATGCTACCTCCAGGTAGGGAGTATCAGAACTGAATTAAGGGGCTGGCCCCGTGGTGTAGTGGTTAAGTTTGCATGTTCCGCTTTGGTGGCCCGGGGTTCGCCTGTTTGGATCCTGGGTGTGGATCCACGCATCACTTGGCAAGCCATGCTGTGGCAGGCATCCCACATAAAATAGAGGAAGATGGGCATGGATGTTGGCTCAGGACTAATCTTCCTCAAAACAAAAGAATTGAATTGAATTATAGGACACCCAGCTAATGCCAGAAAATTGCTTGGTGGTGTGGAAAAAACACACGTATTAGACACCTACATAACCTATGAGGGTAGAGATGAAGCCTGGATTGCTTACTTAGTTCTAGGCACAGTAGCAGGCATATGGAAGCACTTAATAAATATTTGTTGGGTGCATGAATAAATGAATGAATGAATAACTGCTTTTGGAAGTATAAACTAGTCAACATCCTGGAAAACAACACAGCTCGTGGTATCAGGAGCCTTAAAGGATTGCATAACTTTGACCACAAGATCGTACCCCTAGGAGTCTATCATGAGGAAATAATCAGAAACGGGCACAAAGATTTATGTAAAATTGCTTACTGAAATGTTTTTAAAAATCATTGTTACTTTTTCTGAGCTTTCAAAAGTAATCATGCTCACTACAAAACATTCAAATAGCACATCAACATACAATGTAAAAAGTGAAAGTGTCTCATAGTCCTATCTTCCAGACATGAGTATTGTTAATTGGTTGGTGTAATTTTCTCCAAATAGTTTTCTTTGCATGTATCAACATTATTACTAATATAATACTTTTTGCTTTTTACAAAAATGGAGTTCTAGAGACATATTTCATTTAATCCACCTTGATGATGATGATCTGAAATAACATTGTCTCTCAAGTATTATCCAAAATAAACATAAATCTATGACAGTACACTCTGTACTGTTCTACACTCTCGGCCCAATGAGAGCCAGCAGAGCAGACACGATTGCACATTCTTGGCCAATGAGAGTTCCTGCTCCACCCTGCAATTGCTCTGAGCCAATGAGAGCTCCACGGGTCTATCGCAACTGTTACAAAATACATGTTATTTACATTCCCGTGGCTTCTCTTTCTGCTATTTACTTTGAATTCTGGAAGAAAGTTTAATCTACTATTGATTAGCAAAGGGTTTACTGGTGCTTAATACTTACAGTAAGTGTTTAAACTCTTGCTGGTGTTTAATGGTACCGCTCCTGTCCAAAGAAACAAAGGAAGAGAATGAGCAAGGAGAAGAAGTTGCCAATGGAGAATGTAAGAAATGCAACTCCCTCAGAGCAGGGCTGTAATGACCTGCATAACCAGCCCACTCAGCCAGGGCTGCCAGGGCTCCCATATTCAGGCACTAATCAGTCCCCCACACTAAACAGAGTGTGCCTATAGAGGACAAAGTATTTTGCATCATCCTTTTAATTTTTTTTTTTTTTTTGAGGAAGATTAGCCCTGAGCTAACATCTGCCGCCAATCCTCCTGTTTTTGCTGAGGAAGAGTGGCTCTGAGCTAACATCCGTGCCCATCTTCCTCTACTTTATATGTGGGACACCTGCCACAGCATGGCTTGCCAAGTGGTGCCATGTCTGAAGCGGTGCCATGTCCGCACCTGGGATCTGAACTGGCGAACCCGGGGCTGCCAAAGCGGAACGTGCCAACTTAACCACTGCGCCACTGGGCTGGCTCCTATCCTTTTAATTTTTAACTTTATAATGCATCAGTATATTCTGGACATCTCTCCTTGTCAGCATATATATGATCTATCTCATTCTTTCTAAAGACTCCATAATACCTCTTTGTATTAATTTACTATAATTTATCTAATTAATTTCCTATTAATGGCAATCTGGGTTGTCCCCAGTTTTCTACATTACAAACAATATTGCCATTGACATAATGCCCTTAACAGATGCTATTAATTTACACTTCTATCTAGCTTTTGAGAATGTTTATTTCTCTATTTCCTCACCAACATAAAGGATTATCAGGGGTTTTAAATGTTTTGTAATTTATAAGTGACAATAATGTCCTATTATTGTTTAATTTGCACTTCTTTACTGTTAACAAATTTGGATATCTTTTTCTGTTTGTAGGACATCTGCAATTCAAATTCTGTGTAGTCCTAGTTCATGTCATTTGCCCACTTTTCTTTTGAGTGTATTGGAAACAACAAGGTAGTTTAATATGTTTAATAAATTTCATACATTAAAATATTACGTAGTCATTACAAATTATATTTTCGAAGGATTTTTAATGATGGAAACATTCACTATATGGTATGTGAAAAAAACCCAGAATATAAAATTGTATATAACGTATCATATTGGTTTTGTTTTTAAAAACACATAGAAAAAAGCCTAGAAAATGCGCACATATATCAATGTGATTTTGGGAGATGAAATTATAGGTCATGTTAAAGCTTTCTTCATAAATTTTAATATTTTCCAAAATTACTACAAAGTGCTTTTACCTATGTGATCAGAATGAACCAAAATGCTGTAGATTTGTAATTATTACTGAATGCTAACCCTTGTACTGTTCTGTTCTTCAGCGGCACTGGCGGTCAGCACCTGAGATACATTATCACAATGGCTCTTTAAGTGATAGAACTGTCTGTAAGATGAATGAATGAGTATGAAAAAGGCAACTGGCAATCTCTGTCTAGTCCAAATATAGTCCATACTGTGCCTGTATAAGAGTCCTCTGATGGGCACAGACTGATACAGACAAAAGCAAGTCCTTTGGTTGGTTTTGGGTTTGCTACTGGTGGGTGACTGATACATATGTCCAAGGAATTCATTTTTACGTAAGACGTTAGTTATGTACCACAGGGAACCTCCTAAATAAATTGTTAAGGTTTATTAAAATTTGATGTTTATAAAGAAAATTTGGTTGTTTCTAGGGTAGTTCAATTTTCCACACATGTTCCAGCCTTTCAAATCCAAATAAAGTGACTCAGCCCTCATCTCGGAAGGTCTTGCCAAGAATTTCTGGTTGTCGCCCATCCCGCTTGTTTCGCTCAGCTGCCCCTAACGTCTGGCTGGTTACCTCTGGCCATGTTGCCATCGTTCTGTAAGTTGTTGCAGACTTCTCCCCCCAGCCCCTCCTAATTTCCCAGGGGTCACCAAGCAAGGCTGTTGACGTAGCCGACTTGACTAACGATTGGAGGTTTGCATGGGCTTTGCAGTGCAGAAAAGAGAACTGGGCAGCAGGCCGCAGAGCAGCAGCGTATGACCATTACCAACACTGCCTCTCTCTTGCCTCTGGCTGGCGTCTGCTTCCTGTACATCAGAACTTCTCCCATCTTTACTCCTCACTGAGTCCCCACTCCTTGGTCCCCAGTGCCGCCTCTCACCCAGCCTAGGAAACCCCAGGAGCCCTCAGCACCACAAATGTGTATCCGTGTCCAAGGAAGGTAGCTTTTTTACATAGAGAAATTTTAGCTCTGTCCAAACCAGTCCTGCTCAGATTAAGCATGAGCAGAAAGCCCATTAAAATGTTTTCCCATGGGGGCCAGCCCAGTGGCACAGTGGTTAAGTGTGCATGTTCCGCTTGGGTGGCCAGGGTTCGCTGGTTCGGATCCCAGGTGCGGACATGGCACCGCTTGGGAAGCCATGCTGTGGCAGGCATCCCATATATAAAGTAGAGGAAGATGGGCACGGACGTTAGCTCAGGGCCAGTCTTCCTCAGCAAAAAGGGGAGGATTGGTGGCAGATTTTAGCTCAGGGCTAATCTTCCTCAAAAGAAAAAAGAAAACGTTTTCCCTTTAGTCTGTGTTTTATAGACCACAGTAAAGCTTTTGACTGCATGGATGGTCAAAAGCTGTGGGCTTTTCTGCTCTGAAAGAAAGGGCGTGCCTCAGCACTTGATTGTCCTAATGCATAACCTGTATTGTGGACAAGAAGCCACTGTCAGTCAAGACAGAATAGGGAGAGACAGGGCAGTTTCCTATAGATAAAGTTTGTCAGACAAGGGTGCATTTTGTCTCCCTATCTGTTTAATCTGTATGCAGAACCTATTATATGAAAACCTGGGCTGGACTCAGATGAAGGAGGAGGGAAAACTGGTGGAAGAAATATCAACAACGTAAGATATGCAGGCAACACCATCTTCCTGGCAGAGAGCAGCAAGGACTTGAAAGGACTTCTGACGAAAGAGAAAGGAGAAAGTGCCAAGGCAGGTCTGCATTTGAACATCAAGAGACAGAAATCATGAGTACAGAAGAACCACACCACTTTACTGTAGACATTGAAATTGTTAAAGATTGTGTTTACCCGGGTCCAGCCATCGATTTAAATGGAGACTGCAAGCAAGAAATCAAGAGAAGACGGAGACTCAGAAGAGGAGCCGTGAAAGCATTAGGAAAGATCGTCAGGCGTAAGGAAGTGTCAGTAGAGATGAAGGCCGAGATTATCCACGCCCTCGTGTTCCCAATTACTACGTACGGGTGTGAAAGCTGGACAGGGAAGAAGGCCGGCAGGAAAAAGAGCGATTCATTTGAAATATGGTGTTGGAAGAGAGCTCTCTGGATACCCTGGTCTGCTAGAAAGATGGGCAAGTGGGTCCTAGAGCAAATTAAGCCTGGACTATCCCTAGAGGCAAAAATGGAGGACACTAGTGCTGTCCTACTTTGGGCACATCATGAGAAGGCAAGACGGTTTGGAAAAGATGGCAATGCCAGGAAAAGTAGGAGGCAGTAGGAAAAGAGGAAGACCAAATAGGAGATAGTTTACTCCACGAAAGAAGCCATAGGCATGAGTCCACAGGAGCTGAGGAGGACTGTTGAGGACAGGCATTGTGGGCCTCACTCATTCATAGGGTCGCCAGGGGCTGGAGCTGACTTGGCCGTATGTAACACCCACTGAAAAAGAAAATCTCTTCCTAAGAAGAATTCCACAGTTACTCCCCTAAAGTAAGGGGCATAAACAGCACAAAAAAAACTCCCTCCCATTCTAGAGTTCACTGAGTCCTCTCATTCAGTCCCCTGTCAAAGGCCCTGCCACATATACTTACAAGGGTGAAAGGTTTCTGCTCTGAATGTGGACAGGTAGATAATTATGATTCCAGCAATTTGGGAGAGAATTCTTTGTGAGTGTCATGCTCTCTTAGGTGATTTAATTTTTGATCGATGTTTTCGCTTTAAAAAAAAATTATACTTATTTGTAATTTGATATATATAAAGTAATATATAAAATTTAATCATATATTTAATTTAATTATATTTAATTATATGTTACTGTTAGTTTACTTTCAAGGTTTAGTTTGTTGTAGGTAGCTTGGTTAACTCAACAGTGGGTAGTGGTGAATATTTTTAGCACCAATATTTGGAGTCTGCCATATTCTAATAACTCGATTTTTGAGATACCTGCATTGTGTTTCCTGTAAGAATCATCTAATCCTCTATTGTTAGAGTAGAGGGATGTATACAGGATTGTCCTCTCTCTCCTTTGTTTATACAAAACACTCCATTGTTTCACTGATGTCCTTTCTGTAAGGGTGTAGGAGTAGGCAGCCTAGATGGGCAGAGGATCTTTTGCAAAGTCTAGAGACACTGATGTAGAGACAAGTGAAATTAAAACTATTTAGCAATTGGTAAAACACCAGCCCAATAAATTAGAAGAACTCTGGCTATTAAGTCGGAGCCAGGTCCTAGAGTACCTCTGGCGAGGGAGACGTTAACTCTTTGATTGCTGGGTCCTGGAGAGATCTAGGGCTCCAGGGGGATGGGAGCACATGGTAGGGTCCACAGTGGCTGTTTACCGACCAGGATAGAAATATTTCAATATTTTAGTAGCCAATAGGGCTTTACCAGCACATGCCTGCTAAGTGTTAGCCCTGAATGTAGAGATACAGAATTCTAGAATCTCTGAGTTGGGAGATACAGGAAGTCTCTAAAGAAATCATCTAAATGATGCCTCTCAACAATCAGCTCCTCCAAGGTAAAGATTGAAGTTCTTCCCACCGTGACTGCCACACCACAGACGCTCCGTGACTGTTGAATGACTCAGTGAGGGAACGAACCAGCACTCACAGCCGCATGCCTGACCAGTCGCCACCCAGCCTTTCCTGACTATCTCAAGTAATAGGAAACTCATCATGCAAGGCTGCTGGTGATTTTCTTTCTTTTTTTTTTTTTTCAGTTTTTTTTTTTATTGAGTTATTGATAGGTTACAATCTTGTGAAATTTCAATTGTACATTAATGTTTGTCAGTCATGTTGTAGGTGCACCACTTCATCCTTTGTGCCCACCCCCCACCCCACCTTTCCCCTGGTATCCACTAAACTGTTCTTGGTCCATAGTTTTAAATTCCTCATATAAGTGGAGTCATACACAGATTATCTTTCTCTTGCTGGCTTATTTCACTTAACATAATTCTCTCAAGGTCCATCCATGTTATTGCAAATGGAATGATTTTGTTCTGTTTTGCAGCTGAGTAGTATTCCATTGTATATATGTACCACATCTTCTTTATCCATTCGTCTGTTGATGGGCACTTAGGTTGCTTCCACGTCTTGGCTATTGTAAATAATGCTGCAATAAACATTGGGGTGCACAGGACTTTTGGGATTGCTGACTTCAGGCTCTTTGGATAAATACCCAGTAGTGGGATAGCTGGATCGTATGGTAGTTCTATTTTTAGTTTTTTGAGGAATCTCCATAGTGTTTTCCATAGTGGCTGCACCAGTTTGCATTCCCACCAGCAGTGTATGAGGGTTCCTTTTTCTCCGCAACCTCTCCAACATTTGTTGCTATTAGTTGCTGGTGATTTTCTTTGTGGATCCCTCCCCTTTTTGTGTAGGAAAACATGACTTCAAGTTATTTTAATCTTCTTCTGTTTTCTGATAAATATTTATAGTAAATGTCTGGATCTCTCTTTATATATTATGTACATATTAGATATAATATATATAAGCATATGTCTATTAAATATATTTCTGTTCTGATTTTTGCCTCTTTTCTGGCAAACTTCTTCTCCTATCACAACTTCTTAGCCTCAAAATTAGAATTGTCTTGGCTTTTTTTTTTTTTTTTTTTTGCTGAGGAAGATTAGCCCTGAGGTAAGATTTGTTGCCAATCTTCCTCTTTTTTTGCTTGAGGAATATTAGCCCTGAGATAACATCTCTGCCAATCTGCCCCCACTTTATATGTGGGTTGCTGCCACAGCATGGCTGACAAGTGGTGTAGGTTCATGCCCGAGATCTGAATCTTTGAACCTGGGCCACTGAAGTGCAGCCAGCTGAACCTAACCTCTATGTCTCAGGGCCAGTCCCTGAAGATTGTCTATTCTTTATGCATTAGCAATAGCAGATGAGAATCGCTAGCTGGGAGGTCATGCTGTGGATGCAGGAGGTCCAGCAAAACCGAGAGGAGTGGAGGACAGAGACAAGGGGCGTGGGAGAAGCCTCACCAGCACTGACCACTCCCTCCCTTGGCCCTACACAAAGTTCTCTTTTGTAGAATCATTTCCATGGACCTTGAACACTAGGGCTTTGCAGAGGGTGGGACAACAATGAATGCTCTTGGGACAGCCGATGGCTTTGATAGCCTGGAGTGACAGGCACACAGGGTATTGGAGAGAGTAGTGGTGCCACAGAGGGAAGCTTATCATGACAAGGTTCCATAGGGACACAAGACAGCCATGCTGCTCTTTCAAATCAACAGATCCAAATCTAGTGTGACCTAGGGAGATGTTTATTTTGTTAAATTGCCTTTGAAGCCCTTCTGGGGTTGAATTTGCTATGCTCTCTATGTTTAGTATGAGTATGATTATTATTGCTCTTATTAATGATAATGAGGACAAAATGCAAAGTACTTAACATACTTCATTTCTGTTTCTCACAACATCACCATGACGTGGACATTATTATTCTCATTTTACAGATGAAGATCAAACAGGAAAGAAATAGAGCCAGGCCATAAACAGATCTGAAGTCTATAAACCTTTTCCTCTTTACATGGAGTCATGCCAAGTAACACAAAAAGCTTTGGCAGCTCCTGGCTCGGGCAGGGCTGCGGGCTCGCATGCTTCCCACTTCCAGAAAGATAGAGGAGCTTTTCAAGCTTCAGATTTCCTTCTACTTTCAAAAAATGGGAACCTCAGTATTGTTTCATTTCAAGCATAGCAAAGAGAAATAGGGTGGTTTTTGAAAGGCTCTAGAAAAGATGCAGTTCTAAGACTCTGCGGCAGTAAGAAGAATAGAAACTTTATAGCTGTCCACACTCCCCCAAAATGCAGGGGTACCTACAGATGCAACCTGCTATCAGGAAGAACATGACCCTGTCACATTTTAGAAATGACATTGTGGCTTCAAATAGTCACAAATGCTAAAACACTGGCCCAAACTTATTTGGTCATCCGAGAAAAGTTTGAGTTGCCTGACTTGCATTTTCCCAGCTGATGACCAACAAAACGATGCTCTTATGCTATAAACAATTGTTCTTTTCATGGTCTACTTAGTGCCATGTTATTCTCATTTTGTGCTTTTTTGGGTAATTTTGCTGTTTAAAATGGCCCCCAAATATCTGAAGTGTTGTCTAGTGTTCTTGAACACAGGTAAGCTGTGATGTGTCCTACAGCGAAAAATACATGCGTTAGATAAGCTTTGTGCAGTTGTATAGTTATAGTGTGTTATAGTGCTATTGGTTACGGGTTAATGAAGCAAGTGTATATATTAAATAAGGTGTCTTTAAACATAAACACACATAAAACAAGGTTATGTATTGATCAGTTGATGAAAGTGTTGTGACAAGAGTCACACAGGAACCAATCCTATATTCCTACTAGGAGCAATGGTTCAATATTTGCTAATTCAGTGTTCGTGGCGACTTTATAGAACGTGACTACTGTGAATGTTTACATGTATAGCATGTATGTGTACATATGTGTGTATTTGTGTAGTGCCTTATCCTAAATTACTGACGTCCTGAAAACGTAATTCTATATTATTCAGTGATAAATGATACATGGAGAAAACTACTGCCATTTGATAAAGCACATTTTTCTTAATTAGGGCTTAAAGGTCGATCAGCCATAATTTGATGGCACCAGCATAATCATGTTGCTTAACTGCTGCTTGGAAGAGCGGGCATATGTTGGCTATAATAGTTTGTGAATGTTGCTGCAAAAACACTTACTTGGAAGATGACTACATTCCAAGCAACATTTTCACTCCAGAAATCTGTCTAAGAGTTTGTTATCTAGTTGAGAAATGGACTTTTGGACATAATATCCTGTCCAAATCTTTCTGGCCGTGTCAACACAGCCAATACCCTAAAACAACAGCCCTGACTGAGTCAGACCCTGCCGAAGACAGATGCTACCTTCTTATAAAAGCAGAAACCTGGTGCTCCCGTATGCACTCCTCTCTCTGCTGCCACTTGAGGGTGGAGCAAGTTAGTTTCGTTTCTTTCTCTGCAGCAGCTGTCTTCCAGGAGCTTCCCAGCATCTTCCTGTTCTCCACCTTTGACCAGAACCAGTTTCAACACATCTTGAATTTGGGAAAGAATCAACTAAAAAAAGTGATAAAAAATAAGACAAAGTTGTCATTTCTTATTTGATCATCTCCATAATTAGATTACAAAAAGCAGCCTGTGTGGTGGAGAGAGCCCTAGACTGGGAAATGGGGTATTATCTCCATTGATAATGTTAATTACCTACATCAACTAGTTAATGTGTTAATTTTCCTCCATGTCGTCCTCAGAGATTACAGGTGTTGTTAATTTGTTAATGCACGCATTCAACATATATCATCGAATCCCTATGATGTTGTGGGCACATAGAAAACAAGATATGGTCCCCATTCTTAAGCCAAACCAAGATACCTGGGTGCTCAGAGTTTGATAATAACTTGGTGCTTGAAGTAGGTTAATAATTCTATATCTTATCAAATTATATTCTTTAAAAATATGCTCAATATTCTAAGCAATGAGTGAAATAGCACAAAGAGGAATGTTTTTCTATTTAACTCAAAAGTGTGGAACTAATTTATATTTTACCATATGAGAAACTGTGTGTGACAAGCTGAGTTAATTGGCATCTTTTTTTTTTTTTTTTTTTACCTGTTCTAGAGATATTTAAGGGACCATAAAAACTGCTCCCTCTCCCCTCAAGCAGCTACTCCTGGCCCACCTCTGCATCTCCCCCGTGGAGATTACAGCCTTTTTTTTTTTTTTCTTTTCAGTAATCAATTACAGAATGAAATCAGAAAATGTTTATTAAGTTACTTACTATAAGGCTATGATTTCTTTCGCTCTGGATGTATAAATACTTATTTTATGCTTTTTGTCATCTTTATAAGCTCTTCAACACTCTTTGTGAAACAAGATAAGGTAGAAATAAACAACTAGCTTATTTAACGTTGTGACATTTCTATAAGCCACTTTAGCTAAGGTCATCCGTTTATACTTTACTGTGACTAAAGTTCTTTGTTTTTGTTTTTTGGAGGGGCAAAATCTTCCAAACATAATTTGCTACGTGGAAAATTTTATGTTTCCTTCTATTAGATTTTATACTTTCTCTTATATAAATCAATGTTTGGCAAAGCAAATCATATATTCCCATTAGCTTATATTGTAAAATCAAACCTTTTTTGTAAATTCTTATAAATTTACAAAAAACCCCACTTATATTGTAAAATCAAACCTTTTTTATAAATTTATCTTCAATTTGGGGCTTCATCATTCTCACTTTGGGAACTTTCTCCCCTTCCTCTTCTCTGCACCTACAAACACTATGGTAGTCCTGAATCCAAGAATATTTTTGGCAAATCTTTTTGTGGAGCATTTTTGTAATAAAAAATAATTTCTGTCCCTAAGTCGTCTGCTCCGTACATTCAGACTTTCCTTAACTTACAGTTTATTACGCTGGAACAGATAAGTAATGTTTTCTTTGGAATCTTGAAATACAGAGATTAGGATTTCACCATAGAAATATTTTAATTCCTTAGAATGCCAGGTATGAGGGAGCAAGGCCACATATATACGTAACTTTACCACATGGAACTGAATTAATAAAAAACAGAATTTCTCTTAATAATCAACAGATGTTATTTTTTATTGTTAAATAAACTAAATGAATTTTGTACAGAAGTAGTGTTTTTTGTGATGTATTTTTATCATTTAATTTTGCTAATTAGGAAAAAACCCACTATAACATTCACTGTGAATCCAAAACCTAAAATTCCTCCTAGAATCCACCCCACCAGAGGGAAAGTCAATAACTCTTTCAAGTTTTTATGCCCTATGGAAAGAAAATTATTTATCTTAAGTATATTTCTAGGATTAGTCTAAAGAAAATAAGATTTTGCTAAACAATTTAGCTGATTTTTTTCTGCTTGAGACAGTCAATATTTTAAATGGAGTCCCTTAGTACAAGCTTGTACAACTCACTCATAATTAACTTGCCTCTCCCAACTTTATGGAAGAGGGAGCAATTCTTATAATAAGACCTTTGCCGTTCAATCCTGTGTTCAAAGTAAGTTAGAGAATTAGAAAAGATAAGGAGACTTGTACATGCTGTTTATCAACTAAGAGTGTATCTGTTCTTGAGATAGTTAGGGTGTGGTTGAAATTTAAATGATTTGTTACAGAAAGAATTTTTTTAAATACGTAGAGTAATCTTTGACCTTTACTGTGTTGAATCAACAAAGTGCAAGAGAATTTCCAGTTGTGTTTTTGCTCCTCCTCAAGAACATCAGTGAATTTGAGGAGAAAAATAACACTAGAAGGTCCATGTGTCCATGTGGATGCTAGGTATTTTATACTCTTATTACTTGTTGTTTTATGATAAGATACCAAGGAGATGTGATTGTGTTCTGCTCTGAGTTCTATTATAACATACGTGCTCAGAAATATTACATTTTGAAGAAGAAAATGAGGAATAATATTAAATAATTAAAACTACTATTTATTATTATCAATCAGACATCATGCTTAGCATTTTACATAAACCATGAGTTTATTCAATCATAATGATGATGATGATAACAATAGCTAACATTTGTTAAGCAGTCATTATGTGCCCAGAACATGCTAAGCACCTGAGATATAAGAGTAAACATAAGAGTCACAGTCCCCAAATTTATAGAGATTAAGGTTAGTGACAAGGTGTAGACAGATCAACAGTTATGATATAGTGTAGTGAGGGCTGTGATGGCAGAAGCACAGGTGTTGTAGCAGGACACTGGGGGGATGTCTGGCCCAGATTTTATTGGGGCATAAGGAGAAGGTGTATATCACACTAGACTCCCTTGATAAACTGATATCAAAAAGGATTTAAAAATATGAATTGGCCACAAGAAGAAGGCTAAGAGAGTTCCCAGAAGAAGAATGGGCATGAAGAAATACCCAGACAGTGGGATACGCATGATGCTTTCAACGGACAGAGACATTTTCAATATGGTGGGAGCAGAGAGTACAAACATGGAAACAATGAAACACAAGCCTGGAAGGAATGTTTGAGCTGCTCATGAAAGCCACATGGAGGAGCTGAAACTTGGGATCAGAGAGGATAGTGTTGTGATCAGACATGCACGTTAGAAAGATTACACTGCTACCGTGTAGATAAATGATGGGAGTGGGTGAGACCATGGGCGACAGAACAAGTTAGCAAACTTGCAGTCATTTGGCAAAAAAGGATGATAGCCTGACACTAGGGCAATGACAATGGGAATGGATAAAATGTGATTTGATCCCAGAGACATTTAGGATGTAGGTGTGGTAGGCCTCGAATGCAGGAGTGAGGGAGGTTGAGGGAGAAAGGTATTGCTGAGCAGCTGGCTTAGGTTTCTGGGGAGATGAGGTTGGCATTTAATGAAATGGGGAACAGAGGAGTAGGAGCACGTTTTGGAATGAGGGAAAATAGAGCATTTAGTTTTGATGTGTGGAATTTTAGGTGGCTATTGAATATCCAAGTAAATCCAGAAATGAAATGAAACTTAAGGAGGTTAATAACCTGTCCAAGGTCACACAGCAGGATTTGGACCCAGGATAGTCTGACTTCAAATTGCCTGCTCTGAACCAAAGCAGATTTCTTCTCAAATCTTTGTGCAAAACTCTTCTCCAGAGACATGGATCTTGACAATCTGCATTCTCAATGCTTGTTAATTGACCCTACAGCACATTGTCAAGGTAGTGGTTCCTAATTCAATTGTGCCACTAATGCTTGACTCTTGGCAAGTCATTAACCTTTCAGGGTCACTGTCTCTAAAATGAAGGAGTCGGACGAGGTCAGTATTTTTCAAAAGGGCTTTGGAAGTAGGAGTGGAAGGAGCTTAGGAAAAGGAGAGCATGGACATGTCTCCCTAGATAAAGCTCATCCACTGGAAGAATTTCTCAAACCATAAACTCTTCCCTAGGTCCTTCTCCTTCCTGCCCATTGTGATCTTCCCCCTAGTGAGGGCATCTCTTCCGGTTGAGACTCACAGCCCTGGCTTGTGCTATGTCCTTCAGATACGCTCAGAGAAACAGGATTGATAATCCCTAGACCAGATGATCTCAAATTCCTTCATGGGTTCTAAGATATTTCAAAATTCTGTCTTTACAAATCAACTTCCTCAAATTCTACAAGAAAATTGTGTTTTTGCTCATTTTCTTGCTAAGTCTTCTTTAATTCATGATATATTTACTGAAAAATTACTATGGGCCAGGTCAAGCACTAAACACTGGGGTAGAGCAGTGAAGAAGACAAAGTCCTGTCCTGAGGACACGCATGTCCTGGGGGGGAGGGGCAGATAATAAACTAGAGGATGAACAAAAATATCAGGTGGTGCTAAGTGCCGTGTGCAAAGAACTTCAGCAGGGTGACAGGACAGAGAGCTAGATGGCCACTTCAGATTAAGGGGTCAAGGAAGGCCGCTCTGAGGAATGATATTTAAGCTGAGATATGAAAGGCAAGCAGAAACCAGCTCGGCTGAGCTTAGAGCATAGAGCTATGCTGAGAAAGAGCATTTCAAGAAGAAGGGAAAACATGGTTCAGGAGCCCTAAGCTAGTGTATCAATTATTACTATTTTTGGCTACAAGTAAGAGAAACCCCAAATTTACCTGGTTTAAGGAAATAAGGAAATTAATTATTTCATATTACATAGTGTTATCAAGAAGTGTTTTCAAGGACCCAGTACTGCCATCCACAGCACTAAGTTATCATAAGCTGATAGTCACAGGTGGCTCCCAGCAGCAACTGGAGCTGTGTGATTTCTTGCCCAGGTCCCAACAGTAAGCACAGGAGGCTCTCCTCTGACTTCGGAATGAAAGTCCACGTGCTCACTCCTGCACCAGCAATAGTCAGCAATGGAATACTTTGAATGGCTTAGTTTTAGCCTGAATTTCCGAACTAGTCAATTGGCAAGGGGAATGAGGTATCTATAATTGTTTTAGATTCTAACTGGGATCCATCCCTGGACCTGAAGATGTGATCAACTTTCAGTATTTTCTTTTCTCTCAGCTTTTTAAAGATATTATTCCATTATATCCTGTCTTGCATGTTTTGGTGACCTGTCATCATTCTTATTGCTGTTCCTCTGTATCTCTGGATTATATAGGGAAGGAGAGGCACTCACAACATGTTGAATAAGGGGTTGACAGTATTTAAAGCTGCTCTTACTTGTATTTTGCATTGCAGTTTCCTCTACTATAATTATTCATTAATACAATCATGTTGTCTTTTGGTTTTCCAGATACCTATCACAATTTCTCGTTGACAAATGTATCTTTTCCTCCCATTCTTACCGCTAGTATGAATTTATTTCCTCTTGTCCTGTTTTACAGACCTGCTAGTATGATTTTGGGAGAGATGGGAGGTAAAATTGTTGGCTTAATCTACCATTTTTAACCAGAAGTGTCACAGATTTCGAAAGGAGGCTTATTAAAAATGAAAGAGAACAGAGATTTCCATTTCCAGCTAGAATATAGAAGGATACACAAGACTTTTGCTCTCACAGTAATCATAAAAAAACCTAAACAAAATAGAAACAGTACTTTCTGTGGGGCAAGTGAAGAGTGATTGGCCTATGGAATCCTTGGTGAACTAGAGAGAAATGAAATCTATATAAATGATCAGATAGCCACAGCAACTTCCCAGCTTACCTCAATTACAGAGGGAATCAGAATGATCCCTCATTCTAAATACTAAAGAAAGGAAAGGATTGTACTCTTGGAAAGGAAGAAAACAAACAATATTAAACTTCAGTCTCCATCGTTCTAATATATACCATGTCTGGAATACAGTAAAAATTATGAGACACGAAGAAGCAAGAAATGTGAACCACAATAAATAGAAAACATAGTCAATAGAAGCAGATGAATGGATGACCCAGTATTGAAATTAGCTGAAAAAGAATGTAAAACG
This sequence comes from Equus quagga, assembly GCF_021613505.1. Classification (NCBI taxonomy): domain Eukaryota; kingdom Metazoa; phylum Chordata; class Mammalia; order Perissodactyla; family Equidae; genus Equus; species Equus quagga. Next base: position 85,179,103 of record NC_060274.1, on the reverse strand, counting down.
ATTGTTATAAATCTTAAAAAACTTAAAGGAAAGGAGGGATATAACAGATGATGAGTTTGGAATTTTAAGAGAAAAATGGAAACTCTAAGAGAGACTCAAAGGGAAATGTAGAGCTTGAACACTATAATATCTGAAATAAAAATTCATTGAATGGGATTAACATAAAATTGAATACTGAAGAGGAAAGGACGAGTACACTGGAAGACAGGTTAATTGAAACGATACAAACTATAGAGGAGAAAGAAAAAAGACTTTTTAAAAAAGTACATAGTATTAGTAACCTGTGGTATTAAGCAGTCCAATGAAAGTCAAACAGGAGTCCCAGTAAGAGAAAAGAAAGGAAAAAAAAATTGAAGAAACAATAGCTAAATGTTTCCAAATTTGATGAAAAACATCAATCTACAAGAAGTTCAATGAACCGCAATTGGCACATCATATCAAACTGTTGCAAACCAAGTGGCCAGAAAAAAACAAAGCATTAGGGGCCAGGCCAGTGGCACAGCAGTTAAGTTCACACGTTCCGCTTTGGCAGCCTGGGGTTCGCCAGTTCAGATTCCGGGTGTGGACCTGTGTGCCACTCGGCAAGCCATGCTGTGGCAGGCGTCCCACATATAAAGTAGAGGAAGATGGGCACGGATGTTAGCTCAGGGCCAGTCTTCCTCAGCAAAAAGAGGAGGATTGGTGGCAGATGTTAGCTCAGGGCTAATCTTCCTAAAAAAAAAAAAAAAAAGGCATAATATACAGAGAACAGTGATAAAAATGATTGCTAACAGTCCATAAGAAAAAAAATGCTCATGCTAAGGGAAATAAACTACTCACAAAAGGACAAACGCTATCTGATTCCACTCATATGAGGCACTTAGAGTAGTCAAATTAATAGAGACAGAAAGTAGAATGGTAATTATAGGAGCGTGGGAGTGGATGGGGCGGGTGGGAGGGGGAAATGGACAGTTACTGTTCAATGAGTACAGAGTTCTGGTTTTGGAAGAAGAAAAGAGTTTTGGAAATGGGTGGTGATGACGGTTGCACACCTGTGTAAATGTACTAAAAATCACCAAACTGTACACTTAAAAATGGTTAAAATGGTAACTTTTGTGCTATGTATATTTACCACAATTTTAAAAAATAAATAATTTTTAAAAATGTAAACCAAGATATAATGGAATGGCATCCTTAAAATGCTGAAAGGAAAAAAACCCAGAACACTGGACTTTAGAATTCCATATCCAGTGAAAATATTTTTCCAAAACGGTGGTGAAATAAAGACATTTTCAGATAAATAAAAGCTGTTCCTTTCTCTCTTTTTTTTCTTGTTCTGGCATTCCAGTTACACTTTTTTTTAGAGTGGGATGGAAGGCAATGATACCAGATGAAAACTCAGACCTGTGAAAAAGAATGAAGAAAATTGAAAACGGTAAATATATGTGTAAATACAAAATAATATATTGTAAACCAGTTCTTAAGTTCTTTAAATAATAATTGGCTGTCAAATGCAAAAAATATTAAGGTGTTTATATTGTATACAGAAGTAAAATGTCTGACAATAATTGCACAAAAGAAGGAAATGGGGAAGATGAAAGTACAGTTGTCACTCCAAATCTGTAGGTTCCGCATGCACGGAATCAACAAATCATGGATAAAATGGCCTAGATGGTTGCGTCTGTACCGAACACGTACAGACATTTTTTTCTTGCCATTAGTCCCTAAACGATACAGTATAACAACTATTTACCTAGCATTTACATTGTATTTGGTATTGTAAGTAATCTGGAGAAGATTTAAAGTATACCAGAGGATGTGCATAGGTTATAGGCAAATACTACACCATTTCATACAAGGAACTCGAGCATCTGTGGATTTTGGTATTCCCAAAGGTGAGGGGGAGGTCCTAGAACCAACCCTCAGCAGATACCTGGGGACAACTGTAATTGTATACTGTTTTCAGATATTTATACTGTACATAAAGTGCTTTAGTATTGATTCAAAGTAGACTGTGATATAGTAAGGATGCATATTGTAATTCTTAGAGCAGCCACTAAAAAAGAAACAGCCAATAAAGGAGATCAAAAAATATTCAATTATCCAAAAGAAGGCAGAGAACGAGTAAAGAAGAGGAAAGAACAGACAGACAAATAGAAAATACACAAGAAAGATGTTACACTCAAATCTAACCATATCAATAGTTAAATTACATTTAAATGAAATAAACATTCCAATTAAGAGTAAGAGATCATCAGGAGAGATTAAAAACCAAGATCCAACTATATACTGTTTACAAGAGACTCTTTTTTTTTTTTTTTTGAGGCAGATTAGCCCTGAGCTAACTGCTGCCAATTCTCCTCTTTTTGCTGAGGAAGACTGGCCCTGAGCTAACAGCTGTGCCCATCTTCCTCTGCTTCATATGTGGGATGCCTACCACAACATGGCTTGCCCAGCGGTGCCATGTCTGCGCCCGGGATCTGAACTGGCGAACGCCAGGCTGCCAAAGTAGAAAATGTGAACGAACTTAACCGCTGCACTACCTGGTCACCCCCAAGAATCATTTTAAACATAAAGACACAGAAAGGTTAAAAATAAAAATATTGGGGCCTGCCCAATGGTGTAGTGGTTAAGTTCGGGAGCTCCACTTTGGTAGGTTGGGGGTTCACAGGTTCAGATCCCAGGTGCAGACCTGTGCACTGCTCATCAAGCCATGCTCTGCAGGCCTCCCACATACAAAATAGAGGAAGATTGCCACACATGTTAGCTCAGGGACAATCTTCCTCACAAAATAAATAAATAAAATAAAAAAAATAGAGAGAGTAAGATAAACCATGTAAACACTAATTTAAAAAAAGGCTACAGTAGCTAGATTAACGTCTCACAAAGTAGATTTCAGAACAAGGAAAAGTACTAACGATAAAGAAGAACATTATAACGATGAGTGCAACTCACCAAGAAGACATAATAATTCGAAACGTGCATGCATAGAACCACAGAACTTTGAAATACATGAACCAAAACCAAAACAGATATCACAGGAGAAATATACAAATTCACAATTATATTCAGAAACTTCAACACCCGTCTCTCAGAAATTGATCAAACAAGTACCCAGAAAATCACCAACACCACAGAAGACTTCAATAACATTATCAAGTAACTTGACTGAATTGAAATATTTTCATTTTCAGATCCTACTTCTCTACCTAACAAAAGCAGAATACACATTCTTTTCAAGTGCACACACAACATTCACCAAGAAAGACTATACTCTGGCCACAGAGCAAACCTTAGCACACTTTTAAATGAATTGAAATCATGACTATAATGCAATTTAACCCCAAAGTAATAACAAAGTTATCTAGAAAATCCCCTCACATTTGGAAATTAAAACAAGAGACTTTTAAATGTTCCATGAGACCAAGAAGTCTCAAGGGAAATTAGAAAATACTTTGAACTGAATGACAAGAGAAATATAGCATATCACAATTTGTACAATGCAGCTAAAACAATTTTTAGAGAGAAATTTATAGCAATAAATTCTTATATTAGAAAAAAAGAGAAAGGTCTTAAATCAGTAATTTAAGCTTCCACCTTAAGTAACCAGAAAATGCAAAGCCAACTAAGTCCAAAGCAAAGAAAGGAAAGAATAAAGATAAGAATAGAAACCAATGAAACTGAAAACACAAAAAGAGTAGAGGAAGCCAGTGTAACCAAAATTTGATTCTTTGGAAAGATCAATATAGTCAATAAAGCTCTAGCAAGAATGGCCAAGAAAAACAGAAAGAATACACAAATTACACAAACTGCCAGAAGCAAAAGCCGGACAAAGAAGGGGCAAACAGTAAAAGGATAATTAGGAAATACTAGAATAGCTTTATTCTCATAAATTCAACAACTTAAAGGAAATGGACCAATTCCTTGAGAGATACAAACTATCAAAGCTCACACAAGAAGAAAGAGGTAATCTGAGCAGTCTTATATTTATTAAAGAAATTGAATTTGTAGTTAAAAACCTCCCAACAAAGATAACTCAAGACTCAGATGGTTTCTCTGGTGAATTCTACCAAAAATTTAAGGAGGAAATAATATCAATTCTACAAAATCTCTTCCAGAAAAGTGCAAAGGAGTGAATACTTCTCTACTGATTTTATGAGGGCCATATTACCCTGATACCAAAACCAGACAAAGATAAAGACTCGAGAAAAGAAAACCACAGACCAATAATCCTCATGAACATAGACTCAAAAATTCTCAAAGAAATTTTAGCAAGTTAAATCTAGCAACATATACAAAAGACAATGCATCATGAGTAAATGAGGTGTAGGCTAAGAATGCAAGATTGGTTCAGCCTTCCAAAATTAATGTGGATTGCATTGACTAAAGAAAGCTAAAGAAGAAAAACTACAAAATTATATCAATATATATAGAAAAATCATTTGACAAATTAAATATATATTTATGATAGAAACTCTCGACAAACTAGGAATAGCAGGGAACTTTCTCAACAAAATAAAAGGCATCTACTAAAACTTAAAGCTAAATCACACATAATAGACATTATACGTTATAAATTGTACACAGTGTTGAAGACTGAATACTTTTGCCTTAAGATTGCAACAAGGTTTAAGCAAGATTCTTGTCATTGCTATTTAGCAGCATACTAGAAGTCCTAGTCAGTGCAATAAGGCAAGGAAAAGAAATAAGAGATACACATATTGGAAGAGAAGTAGAAAAAGTATTTCTATTTGCAGATAACATGGTTTTCTATAAAGAAAGTTCAACGAATGTACCAAAAAAACTCCCAGAACTAATAAATGAATCGAACAAAGTTACCGGCTACCAGGTCAATATTTTAAAAATCAATCATATGTCTATATATTAGCAATAAACAATGAGAAATTGAGTTTTTTTGAAAAAGTACTATTTACAATGACTCCAAAAAAATGAAATACTTAGGTATAAATATAGCAAAATATTTGCAGAATCTACATGCTAAAGACTACAAAACACTGATGAAAGAAATCAAAGCACTAAGTAGAGTATTGTGTTTGTGTACTGAAAGACTAAATATTAAGATGTTAATTCTCCCCAAATTGCTCTATAGATTTATTACAATCTCAATAAAAATCCCGGCAGGATTCTTAGTTATTGACAATATGATTTTAAACTTTCTACGGAAAGTCAAAATAACTGGAATAGACAAAATGATTTTAAAAATGAAAAACTAGGTTGGAAAACTCATGTTGTCTGATTTTAAGACTTACTATGAAGTCACAGTGATCAAGACAGTGGGGTATTTGCAAAAGGACAGACATAAGATGAATGAACAGAATATAGAGTCCATAAATAGATCCATACAAATATGTCCAATATATTTTTTGACAAAGATGTAAAGACAATTCACTGGAAAAAGCATAGTTTTTTCAAAAACTATGGAACAATTGGATATACATATGCAAAAAATGAATGCCAAATGCATACTTTGCATAAAAATTAACTTAGGGTTTATAGATCTAAAGGTAAAACAGAATTATAAAATTTTTGGAAGAAAACATAAGAGAAAATCTTCATGACCTTGGATTTGGCAAAAAGTTCTTGGATATGACATTAAAGGTCCAATACACAAAAGAAAAAAATTACTAACTTGGAATTCAAAAAGTTAAAAACTTTTGTTCTGTGAAAGACACTGTTAAGAGAATGAAAGACAAGCTACAGACTGGGAGAAAATATCTGCAAATCATATATCTGACAAAGGAATTATGTCCATAACATATAAAGAGCTTTCAAAACTCAACAAGAAAAACCTGTAAAAAGATGGGCAAAAGATTTGACCAGACACTTCACAGAAGAAAATAAATGGATAGTAAGTAAACACATGAAAGGCTGCTCAACGTTATTAGTCATTAGGGAAATACAAATTAAAACCACAATGAGATACCTTTACATATTTTTTAAAATGCTTAATAGAAAAACAAAAACTGACAATACCAAGTCCTGGTAAGGATATCTGGAACTCTCATATACTACTGATGGGAGTGAAAATGGTACAGATACTCTGGAAAACAGCTTGTCAGCTTGTATAGTTTAATACACACTTCCCATATAAATGTAGCAATCTTACTCCTTACATATTTACCTTAGAAAATTGAAAACTTATGTTCACACAAAAACTTGTATTCAAATAGTTGTAGCAGCGTTATTCAAAAAACTGAAAGAACCTAAATGTCCATCACTGGGGAAATGGATAAAGTTACATCCATTAGTTGAAATACTACGCTGGAATAAAAAGGAATGAGCTATTGGTACTCTCGACAGCATGCATGCATTATGCTAATAAAATATAATATGCTAAGTGAAAGAAGCAAGGCTCCAAAAGTTGCATGTTGTATGACTTCATTTACGTGAAGTCCTGGAAGAAACAACACTGTAGGGATAGAAATAGATCAAAGGTTGTCTGCTGTAATTTAAGAGCTGAGGGAAGGATTTGACTACAAAGTTGAAGCCTGGGGGAATTTTTGGAGTGACAAACTGCATCTTGATTGTGATGGTTGTTAGACCATGCCATAATCTGTCAAAACTCACAGAACTGTACACCAAAAAGGGGGAATTTTAACATATATATATTTAAAAATATTTTAAAAAAATAATGGGAGCTTACAAAAGAGAAAAATATAATTGATTCTAAAAATGCTTAAAAATCTGCTTTATATAAAAATAATCCTAAATAAAGTTCCTAAATAAAAACAGAAAATTTCAGAAGACGAGTGAGGAATTTACCAACACAGAGGTCCTTTGGGGGAACACTACTGCGGGCGAACACTAGAGGCAGCACAGAGACGCCTAAAGCCCTTTAGCCAAAGCCTGAAGATAAGCAGCCAAATAATCACAACCTCTTTCCTGCCTTTGGAAGTTTTTCAGAGGGCACCCTTTGCAGTTCTGGGTTACTTGCTCTGTTTTGCTCACTTGTGTCGTGGGTGGCAGACAGAGTGGGCCGATGCGACCGCAGAAGCATTCCAAATGGGTGCATGACCCGTGGTAGGAGCTGCGTGCCCTGCCTGAGCCCAGGAGACCCCTACTGCGAGAAAGGCCTGCGTCCCCGCCTCTCCGTGGGTGACTGATGGAACGGAGGAGGAGGAGCTGTCTGGGTGACCCTCTGCCTCTGCTCATGCTTCTAACCCTCTCACTGGTTTCTGAAGATTCTAACCGGAAACGTGGGATGGGACAGAAAATCTAAACAGCGCAATAATGAGTTTACTTGGTGTGGCAGAATGCCTGAGGGGGCTGGAGAGGCTGAGGGGCGACTCGGAAGAGACGCTGTGTAGAGAAGGATGAGGATGAAGAAAAAGGCCAAATGTCTGAGCAGATGCCAACCCATCCTTACTTCATTTTCCTCTGTTTCATTTTTTCTTTCTCTCTTCCTTCTTTCCCTCTTTCTTCTCTTCTCATTCTCCTTCTCCACCCCAACACCCCCAATTCCTCATTTTCCCTCCTCTCCTATGCTTTTGAATCTCGCTCATTTCTCTCTCTCCTCTCACAATCAGGCAGCCGAATAACATGTATTTACTGAATGTGGTGGAGAGAAGGCCAAAGGCGTGAAGGACCCTTAGTTTCTTGTGAGTGCCATAACAAATTACCGTAAACTTGGTGGCTTAAAACAATACAAACTTATTGTCTCACAGTTCTGGAGGCTGAGAGTCTGAAATCAAGATGTCAGCAGGGCGGCACTCCCTCTGAAGGCTGTAGGGGAGAAGCTTTCCTTGCCTCTCCCAGCTTCTCACGGCTCCAGGCGTTCTTTAGATTGGGGCTGCCTGACTCCAATTGCTGCCACCTCTTCACACGGTCTTCTCCTCTTCTCTGTGTGTCTCTTCTAAGGACACTATTGCATTTAAGGCCCAACTGGATAATCCAGGAAGATCTCATCTTAAGACCCTTAACTTCTGAATCTGCAAAGATCCTTTTTCCAAATAAGGTCATGTTCATAGATTCTGAGGGTTAGGATCTATCTTTTGGGGGGGTCACCATTCGACTCATGACAGGCGAGATCCCAATCTCCAGACGACATTCAGTTCTTCTGTTCTTACTCATTCAGTAAGCCAACTGGTTACTGATGGTGAATTGTTACTTAGCCTCAAACTAGAATAGAACAAATAAGAAGTAACTGCAGTCCATGGGTCCTGTGCTTAGGGAAGTGATGGTCTGGTTGGAGGTTCACAATAAATCCTCCAAAAAAAAAAAAAAATCACAAAACCCCCAGCATAACACAATAAAGTTAATACAGTAGTTCAATAATATCATGCAGAAATGTAATTAAAAGCAATCTAGGTAGAGAAACAAGACTAGCATATGTCTCATGATTAAAGAAAAATTAAACCAATAACATGACAGAAAAATGCACAAAGGATGTGAACAGAGTTCACATAAGAAATACAGAAATTAAATGTTCCAAAAGATACTCAAATGTACTCATAAGAGAAATGCAAACTGAAACTACTTTGAGATATATGCCATTTCTTACCTATGACATAGCTAAAATCCAAGTTTGTCACTTTCATACATTGCCAGTGAAGAGTAAATTGGTACAACCCTTATCATGGCAATTTGACAACATCTGTAAAATTTGTCTATACTAAAATTGTGAATACATATTCTTTGACCCAGTGTGCCTACTTCTAGGACTTTATTTCACAGAAAAATGTATACAGTGCAAAATGACCTATTTTCAAATTACCCTATGTGGTAAAGAGCAAAATATTGGAAATAAACTGAAGATTTTTGCAGTAAGAGGCTGGGGAATATGACTGTTAGTGAAAGAGGAGAGCTCGGTACTGAGGAAGTCCTCATGGGGGTCCCATGGTTCAAGTCCCCCCTTCGTGGCCCTTGTCCATCATTGTTCTCAAATAGCGATCATCTTCCATCCCAGTGAGTGTTTCTCTGCAGCCTCGCTCTTCTCCTGACTTTAATTTCTGCAACAGTCTTCAACATTTCACGGAAAAGGTTGAGAAACACTCTGAGTTCATAGCTATGGAATATAGTGAAGCACATGCCCACTTTTACCTGGAGGCTATTCTGATCAGGCTGATATAAACATGCAAGCCTGGATCCATCACAGCCCATAAAGCTATTCACTTGAGATAAGAGAGCCTGATAAAGCCTGGGTCTGCACCCTTCAGAGGAAACACAGGTATATGCATACACACACACACACATTCACTCACTCTGAAGTCCAGCCCACCAGGAATCAATTTGCTAGGAAAAGCCTCATTATAAATTTCCCCACTTCAATGTATTTATGTTTCCAGACTCAGTCCATCTTTCCTGGAGTAGAATCAGAGGACAATGAGAGAGCAAAGGATTTGAATTCAGAAGACTCAGCCCTTTAAGACTTATTAGCCATAAAACCTTGAATGATCACTTAATTTATTTGAGATTGCATTTCTGTTCCACAAATTCAGAATAAAAGTAATATCTGCCAAATCAGAAAGTTTTTGCTACCTAATAAACCATCCCAAAATTTAAAATACCAACAGTTAATTTTGTGCACAATTCTGCTGGTCACCACTTTGGACTGGGCTCAACTGGTTGGTTCTGGTCTCATCTGAGCTTCCTCCTGCATCTGCAGTCAGCAACTTGGTTGGCTGGTGGCTGGCTGGTCTCAGGTGGCCTCAGGGGGACAGCTTGTCTCTGCTCCATGTGGTCTCTCTCCTCCAGGAGGCTAGTCCAGACTTGTTTCAAGTTAGAGGCAGGTCCTGAGAGAGAGTCAAAGCTTGCAAGATTCCTTAAGTCCTAGACTTGGTGGTATGGGCTGAATTGTGTCCCTCCGAATTCATATGCTGAAGCCCTAATCCCCAGTGTGACTGTGTTTGGAGACAGGACTTACGCAGAAGTAATAAAAGTTAAATGAGGTCATGAAGGTGGGGCCTTAACCTGATAAGACTGATGTCCTTATAAGAAGAGGAGAAGACATCGGAGATCTGTCTGTCTTCACGCAAGCACAGAGGAAAGGCCGTGTGGGAACACGGTGAGAAGGCAGCTGTTTGCAAGCCAGGAGGAAAGGTTTCTCTAGAAACCAGCCCTGATGATGGCACCTTGATCTTGGACTTCCAGCCTCCAGAACTGTGAGAAAATAAATTTCTGTTGTTTAAGGCCCCAGTCTGTGGTATTTTGTTCTGATATCCCGGGCAGATGAATACACTTGGACTTGGCATAATATCAATTCTGCCACATGGTATTGGCCAAAGCAAGACACTAGAGATGAGTCCAAAGACCAAGGGGTAGGAGGAGACTCCATATCTTGATGGGAAGAGCTGCAAAGTCACATATCACAGAGGCATGGATCTAGGAATAATAATCTAAAACCTCTGCCACACACAGTTTTTGTATAGATCACATGAAATTATGGATATGAAAGCACTTCCTCAATTGTAAAGCCCTATATAAATGTTAACTGTCACCAGCATCCTGTCCTGCTTTGTAGAAATTGTGACTATTTCTTAACTACTAGATGATATGGTTATGTAGTTGTGTGTGGGTAGTACATTCTTCCCGGGAAGTTAGTAAAAGAAATTGCCTAATGAATGAAGTCCTATAATTCTTATAATTAACTAGAGGGGTAGTCATGGTTTAGGAGAACAAGACAGCATTTTCATAGCTCAAAAAACCTGAGGATAAATATTTGAATGAATATCCCACTCAGTGAGTTCCAAAACAGGAAGTTTGATGGTTGGATGAATAGTAGAAAGGAAGGATGCAAACCAGGTTGGGTTTAGTGAATTTAGTCATCCACGCTCACCGCTTCCCTGAGGGACCAAGGGAAAAAGGAGGCTGCTGAGTCAGGGAGGCAGATCCCTGGATGGGCAGATCTGTGGTATAACGTCAGTTTCTTTTCCCGTTGAAAGAGCTGCTCATGAGTCCTAAAGACTGTATCTGGGTTCCTGAGCCTTCCTTCATGATAGACTGACTGCTGAAGGAAGAGCACATTATCATCTCCCTGGTCATCTCCTGTCCTCACACAGAACTACAAGCAGAACCCCCACTGACAGTCCTGATAAAGAGAGGGAATTCTGTCAGAATTATTGTCTGGCCAGTTGGTGCTTCTGCTCCAACTGCGATCAGGTGAAATATACAGCACAGCACATTTCATCGTTCTTTCATTGGTCAGAACCAATGGTGCTCTGGTTCTGGGGTGGGGGCACACTGGTTCCTAGGAAGTGGAACTGAGTACTTGAGAAGTCAAGAGGGGTGGGGGCTGCGAGGGTAAGGAATGGGACTTGCTGAAGAGAAAAAGCCCAGTTTTGTCATGACTTTTGGATCTCCAGGGAGATCCCCCCTCCCATCGAGGGCTGCTTCAGACTCTGTGACCACTGTGGAGCTCTGCAAACTTGAGGAGTTAAGAGGCAGAACCTTACACTCTGCTGGTGGTCTCTCCCACGTAGTGGCTCAGGGGTGCAGATACGCTGTCTAGAGGCAAAGGGGGTGATTGCTCAGGATCGAGAGTACGTTTAACACCTTTGGGCCACTCACAATACCTGAGATGCAGTTAATTCATCAGAATATCCTGAATGATTCCTGAACCATCCAACAATAGTCTCCAAACTATGATTGCTTCATTACACTTTATTGCAGTAAGATTCTAAGTAAATATAGATTAAGATCCTATTTTCTCCTGCATCTGCAGTTTAGTTCATTGCCTGGTACCTAATAGGCACGTTGAATAAATAAAAGCATGAATGAACTCAATAGATAATTGATAAATAAATAAAATGAAGGATACCAGCAGGTCTTAAATTTATGAAATGTGTAAAGCACTAAAAACATCTGTGTCTTCTTCATTTTTTTTGTTCCAAGGCCCATATAGGAGTTTGTAAGGACCATGTACTCGGTAAATAGTTGTCGATTTGCACTAAAGTTATAGAGCCCCCAAATTAAATATTACCTTGCAAAAATGAGACAGCTAAGGGTCCCCACAATTAAAGGGTGCAGTGGGTAAAATTCTGCCCTTCCTTCCTGAAAAGTCATAGCTCTGTGCCCCTGTAGACTGGAAAGAACTGCCTTCTTCCTCCAAATCCCCTCTGGTGCTTGTAGTGCTGGCCATGCCGGGGGCAGGGGTGGCCACAGCCCCTGTGTTCTCATTACAACCAACTGGGGGATGTCAGGGCACTTCCTCTCAGGACTCTGAGGCCTGTTGGGACCCTCATTAGACTACATCTCCTGCTCTGTGGCTCCCTATGATCCCCCTGCCTCAATCTCTCCAAGTAATTCCTGAGGATTGGCCTTGGTGTAAAAGAAACTCAGAATACGTCCAGGAGTGAAGGTGTGAGCAGCTGCCTTCAGTCAAAACACGCCCTTCTGCAAATTCAGACTGAGACTGACTTCCTGCAAAGGATGGTCGGCCAAAGCTCAGGGGCATTGAAACTCCCCAGGGAACTGCCAGGGAGCTACCCGAGGCCTGCGTTAGATTCTCACCACCATCACCTCTGTAAAAGTTGTCCCATGTAAAGTCCCCACCGGCATGAGTACAGCAGTGGACAGCTTGAGTAAACGATGTGGATCATGGGGCCAAAGCGGCTTCCTCATCTCTCACCAGTCTCTACCATCAGAAGTGCAGGGGGAATGTCACTCCCAGGGCTTTAGAGATTTTATTGTCGGCGGAGTGTCTCTATAAGGACCCTAAGCCATGCCCAGGCCTTCCTGAAACTTACCATGGCATTTCCCATCCAAGCTAATTGCCTCTTTATTTCCTGATTTTACCTTCTTCTTTAGGGGATCTGGGAACACTTTAAATGCATTCACTAAAAAATTCCAGGTTCAGAGTACATCGTTGAACATAAAAATGAATCCCATTCTCAGAATCCCATTCTCCTTCTTAAACATAAAGATGACAGCACATAATCCCCGTCCCATTGCCCGCCCCTGTGCTTCTCTCTTTTTCTCTGTCTCCCAGACCCTTCCCCACGTCCACCTGTCCTTGAGTTTTTTGGAACAAGGACATAACCACAGTTTTCTCAAATACAGACTTCTTGGGATTCCCCGAGGGAATGAAGCCTCCACATTCCAGTTTTTAAAGAAAATCACTGAAATAATTCCTTCAGGCCAACCTCAACCTGTGACTCAGGAGTAAGACTAAAAACAGCTGAGGGCTTCCTCTGGGCTATGCAGTTTATCTCTAAGAGATATGCTGTTACATGCCCTTGGTTCACGCAAAAACACCATGGAGTGACATCGTCGCCTCCATTCACTCATAAGGAAAACAGCCAGAGTGGGAAGATAACTCCACTAACGCTCCATTCGATGTTGTTGCTCAAGCAGCAAAATGTCCTCAAAAAGCACTGAAGTCTACAAAGAAAGGGTGCATCTAAAGAGGTCCATCAAACTCTGGGGCCCTTGGAAAACCTGAACCCCAGAGGGTTCCCAAGCAGGGGCAGAACTGTTCCAAGACCTGGAGGTAGAAGAGAGAATGATGCTCTGTGGAGTGAAGGGGGCCTGCTTTGGCTGGAATGGAGAGTGTCTGGAGGGATGGAAGGGAGAGAGAGAGCTGGAGAAATGGGAGGAGCCTGGACCTAGCAGAGCCCTTAAAGCCCTTTCAATTGTTTCAGATTGTGTCTCGAGGGTATTGTCTCATCAGGGAGTGTTAAACGGAGGAAGGAGATGTTCGGCTCACCTTTCCGTTTTCAAAAGTTTTGAAATCTGACTTTTTAAAAAGTTCAGTTCAGTGGTGGGTTGGGCTGGGGATCGCAGTGGGGGCAGGAGTCGATACAGAGATGACCAGTGAGCAGGCTGCTGGGCTCGGCCAGGCAAGAGAACCGAGCGGCTTGGATTCCGTTTGTGGCAGGGGAGATGGAGAGAGGTGGACAGATTTGAAAAAGTTTACTGAAACTACAGCACAGACTCATCAATTGGGTGAAGAGCGGGAGTGAGTGAGGAAGGAGGAACCGACGACGACTTCCAGTTTTCTGGCTCGAGCAATTGGGAGCATGGAAGGAAGAACAGTGAGAGAGGAGGAAATTCAGGAGCAAGTCTCGAGTTACAGATGCTGAGGAACTCTGCAGGTGGGAGGGATTGCGGACAGGTTAAGTGCTGCAGACAGGCTTCTTAGAGATTGCTCTCAAAAGGGACAAAGCAACCATCAGGCCTCAGTCCTTTCAGGCTGATGCCAACCCCTCCTCCCCATCATCTTTCGCCCGGCGCAGGAAAAATTGAAAATAAAGCTTTATCCCGGGGTTTTAAACACATGCACAAACTCACACATGTAACATACACACAAAAAAATTACTGGAAGAAAACACACTCAGAAGTGCTTACTCTGGGTAGTGGGGTTGTGAGAAAATTGTTTTAGTGTTCTCCAAAGGATTGGTGATGAATTTATATTAGTGGCATGATAAGGAAAAAATCAGCAGAAAGAAACCATAACTGAAGACTGCAACGAGGAGACTGCAGCTGAATGCTGACAACAGCTGTCCCTTCTAGACAAGCACGGTGCGCCACAGCTGTGCTCTCCCCCTTTGCTACAGGTGAAGACTTCTACAGACCACCGCTGCTTCAGGCTGTGAGCAGCTGCCAGGGCGCCTTGGCTGGAGCTCTCCTGGGTTTATACAATTACAGGAAAGGCTTTGAATTTCTAAACCCCTGCAGGGTCTTCTTTAAAGTCAGACAGGGCCCGGGACACATTTTACCTCCCTATTTCCTCCCTCCACACAAATATTGCGTAAGTAGAATTGAATTTTGATGATAATAAGAACGCTTAATATTTATTAAGGGTTTACCACGTGTGGAGGTCAGTTCTAGATACTTTCCATGTAACCTTCATAACAAACCAATGAATTGGATACAATTATTGTTAAAGATGGAGAAATTAAAGCGTGAGTGAAATGTCAGACAGAGAAAGACAAATACTGTATGATCTCACTTATATGTGGAATCTAAGAAAAATGTTGGACTAGAAACAGAACAGATTGGTGGTTGCCAGAGGGGGGAGATGGGGGCGTGGGGGGGATGGGTGAAGGGAGTCAAAAGGTACAAATTTCCTCTGGGCTGGCCAGGTGGTGTAGTGGTTAAGTTTGTGTACTCCACTTTGGTGGCCTGGGGTTCGTGGGTTCAGATCCAGGGCTGGGACCTACATCACTCATCAAGGCCATGCTGTGGTGGCATCCCACATGTAAAATAGAAAAAGATTGGCACAGATGTTAGCTTGGGGACAATCTTCCTCAAGCAGAATGAGGAAGGTTGGCAACAGGTGTTAGCTCAGAGCCAATCTTCCTCACCAAAAAAAGAAAAAAAGTATAACCTTCCAGTTATAAGATTAATAAATTCTGGGGATATAATGTACAGCATGGTGACTATAGTTAACAATACTATATTGCATGTTTGAAAGTTTCTAAGAGAATAAATCTTAAAAATTCTCATTACTGGGGCCGGCCCCAAGGCCAAGTGGTTAAGTTCGTGTGCTCCACTTCAGCGGCCCAGGGTTTTGCTGGTTGGGGTCTGGGGTGTGGACATGGCACCACTCATCAGGCCGTGCTGAGGTGGTGTCCCACATAGCCCAACCAGAGGCACTCACAACTAGAATATACCACTACGTACTGGGAGGCTTTGGGAAGAAGAAGAAGAAGAAGAAAAAAAAAAAAAAGATTAGCAACAGATGTTAGCTCAGGTGCCAATCTTTAAAAAAAAAATTCTCATCACAAGAAAAAATATTTGTAACTATGTGAGGTGAGGGATGTTAACTAAACTTACTTTGGTAATCATTTTGCAATATATACATATATTAAATCACTACGTTGTACACCTTAAACTAATACAATGTTATTTGTCAATTGTATCTCAATAAAATGGAGAAAAAATTTTAAAAGTTCCACAAACAAAACAAACAAACAAACAAGAAATGAAAGCGTAGCTGGGTGGTGTAACTCATACGGGTTCACAGATAGTAAATGGAAAAGCCAGGATTTAAATCTAACCATGTGATGTCAGAGCCCACTGTCTTCACTACTATCCTATTCTACTTCTCCCGCAAGAGATTTGATCTAAATCTTCACCGACTCAACAAGTATTTAATGAGTCCTACGTGCTAGGCACTGTCTTGCCCACAGCGGAGCCAGCAGAATTCAGAATGCCTCCTCTTAAAGAGCTGACCAGATGGTGGTGGAGACAGTGACAACACTGTGTAGGGGCTAGGGCTGTGGCAGGAGTCTGTGTCTACACTGCAGGGGCACAGATGAGGGGTAGCTAATTCCATCTTGGGGCTCTTCCTGGAGGAACCAACGTCACAGTTAAAGCTTAAAGGAAGAGTAGGAATTATATCACTATTGCTACTGTATACAAAGGAGATTTCAAGCTAGCTGAAGAGTTGATACCGTGGATCTGATCACAGCCCAGAAAAATATTATGGCAATGGTGGGGAACACCTTGTTGATTGCAATCCTGCTCCGGAATTAGTCACATGTATTGGGGATCTGGTCTGTTTTTGAACATGAAGGTAGACCCTGCTTCTCTTACACAGACGTTATAATAGTACAATTTTTGAACTTGAAGTGTCTGAACTTCTTCTTTAACAAGCGAGAAAATAACAGCCCAGAGCAGTTAAGTAACTTGCCTGAGAGCACACAACTACTGGTTAGAAAAGTGGGTCTAGAAACTGGGCTCCCTGTCAGGCAGGCCAGTCTGTCCTTGACTGAATCCCATCACCTTCCGGGGCATAGTTGTGTCTATTCATGGACTCACAGCTGCTGTGTAAGGCTGTGTAGGTTGTTTACTGCACAAGAGTACCTGCCATGGGAGTGTGTGGGGACTGAAGTCCACCTGGAGGGGGGAGCACCTTTTTCTCACTTTCACAAAGGAACGTTAAGGGCAAGCAACTACCCTCTTGAAACTCATGTAGCCCAGCCTACAGAAAGGCAAATTTCCTCCCATACTGTATTAACACAGTGGTATTTCTTATATCCATGGGGTTCAAAGAATTTAGTGATTAGTGCTTTAGTGCCCTTTGGCACAGAGTAACTGTTCTAGTAGGTGGATTTCCAGCAAGTTCCATCTGTGTGGTAGGTAGCACAGTGACTTCTCTGCCAATCAGTGGGTCACAGTTGTCCCTTTCCAACAAGGTCTAGGGCATCAGAGGGAAAAGGGGGTCTTCCTTGAGCACTCTATCTCAGCTCCATCTATACAGCTGCTCCTTCTATCTATTCCTGCATTCCTCAGGGTTCCCTTTGCTTCTAGCCAATCCTTTGTTATTCCAATCCCTGTTACAGGTAATAGTTCTTTATGTTAAATGCTCCCTGTTCAATTTACAGTGTAGTTTCTCTCTCCTGATCAGACTCTCCCAAGTTTCTCTACCAGCCAGATATAGCCTGCTTCACTAGAGGAGAATGATTATGGCCCTACTGAGAGCTACATGCAGGCTGCATGCATTACCTGGCAGGTCCTCGTCCTTGTAGACTATGCAGTGGTTCGTGAAGAGTGAGCGTTGCCCCTTAACTTTCCCTGAGCTCCCCGACTGCAAGGGCAGAGAGACATACACATCATATGGTCAGTGCTGGTGGGTAACACAGCCTTGAATGTAATATGAGTGGATGTTTCCAAGCACAGTGATGAGCTCTGTTTGCAGGGAAGGGGACCATGACAGCTACATGGGAAGAGACTCTTGAATCGTGAAGGTTGATTGAGGCTTTGCCAGGCGGGCTGTGGGAAAAGAATATGCCAAGCAGAGGCAACAGGACAGACCGAGGCCTGCAGGCATGGCAAGGCACAGCCACTCTTGGGAATTGTCAACCACATGGGCATGGGTGGACATGGGTGGTAGCCCTTGTGAAGGGGTTTGGTCCTATCCTGTAGGGTTTTAAACAGAGTATGGAGAGTCGGTTAAGAAATGATTGTCTCCATGCCCCTGTGCCTGGAGGGGATGAATTGTAACCCAGGACAACAACAATGGGAATGAAAATAATTGAGTTTAAACAAGACTAGAGAATCAGGGGGGTTGGCAGGATTTGGGGCCCTTGAGGGTTAGCTGTGAGGAACAAATGAGACTACGGTTGTGAAAGTACACTTTTTGAATGCTAATATCCTATAATGAAATGAATGCAATTTGATTCTAAACATGCATAATGAGGCTCTACGCTCCTACATAGCAGAATTACCTCAATTGTTAGGCCAGATGACAGGATGGCGGTGGTAGGACCATGCCATAAGGTGGCAGCCTGATCACGGTCTATAATTCTCAGCCTCCCTCTTGGCTCCCCACCTGCCCATCAGTCTTGGACAGCTGATGCCTTTGTGTTTTATAGTAAACAATAAGCATTATATGAGTTAGCTTTTACAACCAGTTGCTCAAAATACCAGAATATTAGAAGGGAGTTCTAAAGCTGGAATAGACTTCATCCTATCATTTTATAGGTAAACTGACACTCAGATCATCAAAGTCTTGTCCAAGAGCAAGTCAGAGAGAACTAAGATCAGGTGTCTTGGAAAACTGTGCAAAAGCTTTTCACTGTCATCCTTGCAGGACATGAATCAATGACTCTGCTCGTTGACTGGCACTAGAAAGAAATTAATAATCCAGGGTACTGCAACTCAAGGAAAATCCCTTCAAGATCTCTCTTACAGGGAGGGAGGTCAACGACGGGTCCCATATCCCATACTCAACCGAGAGATCAATCTGTGGCTCCTCCCAGGACTGAGGACCTTCAGCTTCTTCAACACGAACTTTTCTAGTTTTAAGACCAGAAATTTTTGTCTTACGGGTTAACGGTTTTGTTACACACCTCAGAAATAAAGACACTTCATTTATGGGTCTTTTTATTGCATGAAGTTAGTTCAACAACTCTGACATGATAATTACGAGTCCATCATTTCATCATCTGTAGCACAATTCAGTTTGGAGGCACCACTAAATTCCTTCCTTTGAATACCCAGAAGAATTGCTTAGATCCTCCGTCAGTCTTAGTCATGTTCTATAGCTGTGACCATTTCTATACGAATGGTCAACTGACCTCTGCTAGGGCAAGGCCTGTGTGGTTTCCTTACATCCTCTCTCCTTAGTGATAATCTCTCTGTGGATGCTATTCATCCCATTTTCCAAATCTGCAGGGCTGTCTTTGACAAAGTGGTTGCCAATATTCTGTGCCTGCAGGAGGCTGGGGATGGCTCTTGTGCCTCCTGGCACCCCATCTTGCACATCTCTGAGCCTAATCGGAACGCATGTAGGAGGACTCAGAGGCAAGGTGAGAGTGGGTTCGGGAGTCCAGAGAACAATGCTGTAATGAGACTGTCAGCTTATCAGCGACAAAGTTTGCCCTGGGCTGCGCACTTGTTTCAAGTCTAGGTACTTGTATGTGGACACCCAAGGGGTATATCTCTGGTCCCACTTTCTCCTTGTCATGGGGAGAAACTCGAGCTTATCCCAAGAAAGAATCGTCTAAATTTCTGTATAATTTTGATAAAATGCTCCACGAATCAAATAGACTTTTCAAAGATCAGTTTCCCTTACGGCCTCTATCAAGCTAGCTTTTATGTGTTTGTTTCTAGCCTGGCTGACACTTCTCAGCTTAGGAAAAAGTATATTCTCTCTCTCTTTTCTTCATAAAAGTTCCCTTGTGTTTACTAGATATTAGTATCTCATTCTTATTCCTTTAGGGTTCACCTGGTATTTGGAATTGTTACTGCTCATTTTAATTATTTATTTATTTTAAGCTGCCAAAATTTTCTTCTGTGCATCTCAGGAGAACTATTTCTGACAAAGCTTTAGCCAGTACTACTGGTTCATTAGGTTTATAGCTCCCTTCTAAGGACACGGCGAGACCAGCTTTGCTGAGTTCACATTATGTTTCAAAGCTGAATAGATATTTCCAAGTGTTATACTGAAGCAGTGTCCGAACTGCCTATGCAAAATACAGCCTCTGCTCTTGAAATGCAAGTCGGAATGGGATGAACAATAGAAGCCCCAACACAAAAGGACCGTTCAGGTGACCTGTAATCTGAGTCACTGCTCGGCCACCAACTTTGCAAGGTGGGTCACTGAAGCAAAAACTACCCTGTGCATATAATTATCGTGGTTATGAAAATATTTAGCAAACACACTGCTGGATTTTTTTCCTTTTTTTTCCCCATATCATTTGGAAGCATGGTATTAAAATTTCTTTAATGGTTTCCAAACTTGTGAGTGAAATTTCATGTGTAAGGGGGTTTAAAGAAAACAAAAGTTTCTAACCTAATTAACTCCAAATTTGACTCAACATTTTCCCTTTATTTACCACAAATTATCTCGAGGTTTAAAAAATTTAAATCTGTATACATGTTATGGGAATGTAATTAATCATCTGTAAAACAGATACATCCCAGCAAGACGCTTTGTTAAATTAGTTCATCTTAATCATGATCTTGTTATCCCGCCAGTTTTGCTTGGTTTCTCATTTCCCTGAGTCGGGACTAAATCACTGCGTTCCTCCCACTGCATAATTAGGACTGTGTTAAAAACGATGTAATTACAAACCTCAGCTGTGGATTGTGAACTCACTGCTATGACTGCCATTGGCATGGTTTTAAGTTCTTCCAGAACAGTGGGGTAAAGATGTCATGCTAATAAGTTCCACCACTATAGGTCTGCTATTGATTATCTGCAGCAATTCTAGACTTGGATGGGACCCAAAACTAGACACAGAACCTGGGAAAATGCCAATGTTTTGTGAATCTAAAGGAATCTTTAAGAAGAAAATATTCTTTAAAACAATAAACTATGGAAGAGTTAGTATAAGATTTTAAAATTACGCAGCTGCAGGTTAATTTTATAAATGGGTACAGTCTAATCTACTGGCTTCCTGGGAGAGGAAAAGTATTTGGGATAGTCATCCAGTCTAATTTTAATTACTTTTTATAGAGTGAAATTAAAATACTTTATGAAGGTGTTCTAAAGCCTTATTCGACAGCTTCTGCGCTACTCACTGCCAGCCCACAGCCCCCTCCTGTACCATGAGCCTCTTCTCAAGTCCAAGTTCCCAACTCCCTCTGCATTGGAGTCTGGAGATGGCAGGTCCCCTTAAAACTAATGCAAAGTCTTCCTCATCCAGGAAGCTCACCGTGATGAGATTTTGGTCATGTCCTTCTCAGTTCTAAATACACAGCAAAAAAGCTTTCTTATGTTTTTTTTTTTTTTTTTTTTTTAAAAAGCTTACATACTTTCTCTTTTAATCTAAGGTATTCATAATCCTCATGTAAACAATTTCCTTTGGAGTAAGGTTTGGTATGTGGAAACTCATGTATCAAGTGGTAAACTCTTATTCTGCTGGTGCTCAAGCTGGATTCACTAATTTAAATCCATTATAGCCATTTGCATCGTTTCTTTGTTAAGTCTCTTTAAACAATCAACATGTTTTGCTATTTTATAAATTGCTAATTTGGAAGAAGCAAAAAACTGCTTCTCTCTATATAACAAACTCAGAAGCTTCAATCAAGTTCTTGCTTGTAATTATCTAAAAAAAATATACACACTTTGATCAAAGCAATTTCCCTGCTATGCATTTCTGGGTGTTTGTAGATGAACTGAATTGCTGTGGGAAATGATCCCAGTGGATCTTAACAACTACAATAAGTCTCTTGTAATTTGTTGAAAGCAAGGGGTATTCATTTACTCTTCTTCTTCAAGCTTATAACAAAAGCAAACAGGTAGATTTTTGTTGAGAATCTTCAGGTTGGTAAATCTAAAGGCTTTGAAACTAGATTAAATGCATACCTCAAACTAAAAAAAAAAAAATAAGCTTTTGAAGCAAAGGAGTGGGGGAAAAAGCCAGCTTTGCACAAGCTAAGAGTTCAGTCCATCTGTTTGAGTGTTTTCAGATAATTGTTCGTCTGTAAGGTTAACAATGGATACCAATAAGAATTATTACTAGCATTGTGACTTATTCTACTCTACTAAGATGCAGTGAAATAAAAAGAGAATTTAGGAATAGTGAGTTAGTACCCCTCGCTCCCTTTCTTGAATTTGGTCAGTAACTCGGGACATTCAGCTAACTGGTTCCAGTCTGGGTATTGCTAGTTTCTAGCAATATTCTCCTCTCTGCAGCTTTCCAAGAGTAGCTGTTATGTGGTGTGGCAAATGATTAACTCTGTCACCTTGGATTTTGCATGCCTGCTTTTAAGTATGACGGGCTTCAGCCTTGCAATGGAAACAATACAAAAGTTGCCTTAAGTCTTACAGTGCAACAATTTTAATGGTCCCCACTAAGATAGGCAGTACAGTTTTGTAGTTCAACATTAAAAGCAATCTTGCTTTACTTGAAATGCTTTCAGTTAAGACTGCTTGCTCTTTCCCATCCCTTCACTTAAGGTGTAACTCTACAGGAGTGCTTGTAAAGTGCATTTCTCAGGCATTAAAAACAGCATTGTGGTTTGCTTTCCAACAGCAAGTCCCGAATCAGAGCATGCCTTCCTCATTTGAGAGGCTGCACAGTTCCAGCTGAGCTACCATCTCTTAGAGAAGTTTCCTTCTCACTTCCATTGGCGATACAAGGGGTGGAGGCCACAGAAGCTTTTAGAACAAAATAATTATGCCAACTTCCTCTGTGGCAGGAATCTTCCCTTACCACGAATAAATACTTAATGCATCCTTGAGTCATGACATATGGAAAACTCAATTGACACTTCAATTTCCAGGAAGATAAAATCGTGGAGGCCTTGCGTGAATATTCTGCATTTCGTGGGATGAGACACCAAGTACAGGGGCGGGTCAGAATTCTCGGGTTTAGCACTGGGGGTTGGGGAGGCGTGGTGGGAAGAGAGACCGTCCTGGAGCGCTCGGGCTATTGCTTGTCGTCCTGGGGGTCACCAGGGAAGCCCGCCTCCTCCGGGGACTTGACTCCCTCGGGGAGCAGAGTGGCGCGCATTTTCCTCTTCTCCTTAAAGCGGCCCGAGCGCGAGATCTTCAGATTGCGGCGGCTGTTGCCCGATTTCTCCCCGCAAAACTTGTCTGGCTTGTGGGGCTCGCCGGCGCCCCCGAGGAGATTGGGGTGCTGATTCTCCTGCGAGCCGCTAGTCCAGTCCGGGCTGGGCGGCGCGGGCTCCCCAGGGGCAGGCTGGGCCGGAGGCTGCGCCTCCACCGTGCCTTCCTTGCCGTTCTTCCTGCTGTTGGTTAGCGATTTCCACCAGGGGCCCGAGCTGCCCGTGCCGCTCTCGGCCATGGCCCGCCGGCCAAGGGGCCCGGGCGCCGCGGGTGGGCAAGAGCCTCGGCGGTAGCGGCCCCTCCCTCCCGGTGGTCTCCGGCGTCCGCTCCGGCCTTTCCCCCGGTTGCTCGCAGGCGGGCTGCGGGGTGGGAGCCGAGGCAGCGGCCTGTGCTGGGGAAGAAAACAAAACTCGGTTACTGGGTTTGTCGAAGTCACGTGCCCCCCAGTCCCGCTTCTTCCCCTGCGCTTCTCCCCGCCGCCGATCGACCGGGGTCTGAGCGCCCGGAGCCTCCAGCCCGGAGCCGCGCAGCCCTTAGAGGGCACCGCCGCGCCCCCGAGGCCGCAGGCGGACCAGTGGCCTCCAGGGCGCCACCATCTGGTCTCGAGACGGAGTGTTGGCACTCCCCGGTCTCAACCTTTGCCTCGCCGCCAGGGGAAAGTGCACCAGGCAGCGAGCGAGGGGCACCCGGGGGAGACTCCAGGGCATCTGGATTAACCAGGCCCGGGAGGCAAAATGGCCTGTTCTGTCACTCTGCCTGACAGTAGACGGACGCCCAAACGTGACCCACCCTGCCCAGAACAACCTCTCCTTGGATGAGCACCTAGGAGGAGGGCACCTGCAAGTAAGCGCGTGCCCGTTACAGGTGAACAATGAATATTAGACCCCTGTCGATCAGTTCCGAAATTTCCCTCAAAGCTTTTTGCACCATAGACTTCTGTCCCAGGATCCTTTTCGATGTGATTCTTCAGGGGGAATTTACATGTCAGTAAGAGCGAGGGACAAGCTCATGGTGTTTTGTTTCTTTTAAATTCTGCTTTTGACATAACTTCTGCCTCGTGACTCAGAAAAGCATGTCTAGGTTTAACTTCCCTTGAAAACCGCCATCCTACTCTTTCTTTCATTCCCCAGAGGCCAGTCATGCGTCTCTTTGAAGTCACCCCCGGCCGATGGTTGAGACGAGGCCAAGCGGCAAGTGTCTTTTTCCCTTAACTCTGTATCAAAATATGCACCGAGTCTGTTTGTACTAGGCAATTCAACTCTAGAGATTTTTAGTGACAAATTAAAGGCTTCTGATCTTTTCCTTGTGCGGTCCCCTCCTCCAAAGGAGAGAGCGCGCGCAACCAGGAACTCCAAGCCAACTTGCTTCTTCCCGGTTTTTAAAACCGCACTCTGCTGAGCGAAAAGGCTGTTTATTAGCACCTAAGATGCTAACATCGGAAGGCGACTTCTCGGCCACTTTCTGTGCTGGGTCTATCCGGCACTAACGCCGCGAGTGCGCAGGATTCGCTTGCGCCCGGCTCATTTCCAGGTTTCCGCTCGGCTCCTTCCCGTCCCACGCGCTCCTGGGGTTCGCCGGCGCGCCGCAGAGCACAACTTCAGCGGCGTTTGCTGTTACAGCTTCTCCCCGAACCGCGGAGAAAGAAAAGTCTGAGCGCCTACGCGAGGCGGCCTCCCTGGCGCGCAGGGACCGCGGCACCAGCTCCTCCCCAGGACGCCCCGAGGGCACGCTCGGGTTTCGTCTTCGAAACAATAGAAGAAAAAACGGCCAAAAGTTCTTTCCGTACAAAAGGCACCCACACCCTTAGGCACAGTTTGCAGTTGGGTTTGCAAACATCCCCCTCCCTCTACCTTACATATGGGAAGAGCGCCCCAAGTTATTCACTGGCGGCGGTGGTGGGACGTCCTGATGCTTTCTGTTTTCTACCCTACACTTTCTTCTCCACAATCAACTTTGTGTGTAAGGAAGGGATTTGCACGAGTTGCGCAAGGAAAAGATTGCAAACTACGCAAATGTACACAGAGTGCCTGCGGTTCGCAACTTCTCGAGCGCCGGGGGAGTACCCCAGGGTGACACCCCGGAATGGGCTCTGTTTTGGCAGAATCACCCTGATTGCTCACCTGTTCTGGTTTCCCAGGACGCGCCGCGCTCTCCGCCGAGAGCACAGAGTGGGTGCGCTTGGGGCAACCTAGAAGCCGGGCCGCGGCGTTCCTTCGCGCGGTCCTGGGGAGGTCGTGCTTCTTTCTGGAAAGTGTGCCAGCCGAAATCTCGCAGTCCAGCTACGCTGATTGCTGCTGCTGACCTCTCCTGGCGCCTCCGACTTCTGCCCGCCGCAGTGGCGGCGGCAGCCCCGGGCTCGCAGCGCTGTCGGCTCCAACCGGAGGGCGCCGCGGCGAGTGGGTGCCGAGCTCACTGCCACAGGTGAATGCCCAAGCGGGTCCTCCTGCGTAGTAGCCTTTAATTCTCGAGCGCGTCCCTCTTCTCTGCCAGCGCCGCCCGGGAACTGCCGGGAGATGGGACCCCGGCAGCTCACTCCAGTGCATTGAACCTTCCTACGCGTCTGTCCTCGGCGTGGGAAGACATCTGCCCACCTGCTAGTTCCTCGTCAAGTGATTCGGGAAACCTGAAGCCCAGGACAGCGGGAAGAAGACGTAGAGAAGAAAAAAAACCAGGAGGCGGCCACTGCTGCTACAGGTGTAGGTAGGAACTTCGAGTTCCCGCCCTCCGGGGGACGAGATTGGATCAGGTCGCAGACGTGGCGCCAGCCTTGGGGCGTCTGATTGGAGAAGGGCTGTGCCGCGCTGCTCACCCATCCGACTCCTTCTCGAAGAAGAAACCTGGAGACCGGAGGCCAGGAGACAGAGGTGGGCTCTGGAAGATAAATGTTGCCGCAGCTCTCCCTCTGCTTCTACCCTGGTTCCCCCCCCCCCCACCTTCCTCTGTGGGTCCCCACCATGGCTACTCAGATCTGGGGACCCCAAGTTTTGTAACTCACATGAGCGGTTTCCTACCTAGGCAAAATGTTGCAAAGTTTCTGGCGCTCTTAGTTGAAAGGCTGTAATACTGAGTTCTCTGTGTGCCAGCCAGGCGCGGTTCCGTGGATTCACTCATTTATTCCTCACAGCTACCCCAGGAGGTGGGTACTACTATCATGCTCACTTGACAGGCAAGGAGATCCTAGCCCTGAAAGGGTAAACGGTTCCCCAAGGGTGCGTGACTGGTACGTGGCAGAGCCGGATTTGAACCCAGGAGGTCTGGCTTCAGCTCCCGCGGTCTTAACCAGCACGTTATACCGCAGCCTGACGGTCTTGGGCTCTTAACATGATTAAGTGAAGATGTGAATTTCCTTCCCTGGGGTCTGGAGGTCCCTTGGACAGCCACCCCACCCGGGGAGTGCAAACCCAGCCCCGAGCCGCTGCAGGAAGTGGACGAGCGAATTGCTTCAAGGTTCAGGAAGCTTTAGCTCCTGGTCACCTATCGGTGCTTTTTTGTTGGTTGGACAGAAAGGTATGGACAGAAGACATTTTCACTAAAGAAGGTAGAGGTGCAGGCTGCTTCATCTTCCAGGATACTCTTCTTTCTCCAAGAACTATTTTGACTTAAGCTGATGTTTAAACTCCTCTGGAGAACTGAGTATGGAGCAACTGATGTCTGAGCATCTGAGGACTTTCTGAAGTATAAAAGTAGTCACAGACATGATGCCCAGCTCAAATAACTTACCATATAGAATTAGTAGAAAGAAATTTTTATGAAGTATTTCAATGCATGTGCTACGATAAAAATATTAATACTTTATATCGTTATCTTCTTAGCGTTCTTGGATTTTAAAATGGTATGCACAGCAATGTGTATTTGAAAGTGATGCATTTTCCATGTATTTATTTGGATTCATTTTAGAGAGTAAACGTTCTGTGATAGCACCAGGACTGAAAAAAGACAGGCTACTCACTATGAGGATGGGACAAGCCATCGTAGCGTCAGCCCATTACAGGTGAAGATGCACAACTAAGGAGGAAGGCCCTTGTCAGAGGCATCATCCCCGCTAGGAAGTTGTGGAGCTGGTTGCTACATTGTTTGTTGATCCAATACGTGAAAGAATGAAGACATTTAGGAAAAGAAAATTAATGCTGCCGAATAGCTCCTCATCATGCGTGATTTAACAAGGGGACATCATTTTGTTAATAAGTGAACACCTACTAATTGCTGAAATTAAAAAAATGCATACCTTCCATGCCTCTCATTTATATCTAACAACGGAATATTTCTATGTTTCATTGACTTAGTGATAACACCTTACAAATAACCCTTGCATGCAGTGAAAATGTTTAAATGGAGACAGCAAAGCTAAGGAGCAATTAGGCAGAAGGGACTAGGGAGGTGGAGAATGGGTGAGGATTCCAGACGGAGGGAATAGCACGTGCAAAACTTTGAGATGTGAAGGCAGTTGGGGTTCTGAGGGCCAAAGAGAAGGCCAGTGAGCTGAGCACACAGAGTGAGCTGAAACACTGCAGGAGATGAGGCTGGAAAGGTGCTGTGGACAGATCATTCAGGACCTTGTCAGTCATGGTAGGATTTTTAACATAATCCATTGAAGAGGGAGTGATGTGATAAGATTTGCCTTCAAAGTATCGCTGTAGCTATAAGGAGTGGATGGTAGAGGGGACGACGCCGGGCTGCAGGGAAACCTGTTAGGGAGTGTTGAAGCAGTTGAAGTGGGATATTTTGATGGCTTGCAGTAGAGTGGTGGCAGTGGGGGAGGTGAAGGGAATTAGGTGTATGCAAAAGAGATTTCGGAGGTAGAACAGACACTGTTTCATTTAACTCATACAAAAGAAGAGCCTGGGTTTAAGTAGAGGCTTAAAAGGGAGATACTTTCACAGCCTTCTTTGCAACTAGGCGTACCCATGTGATCCAGTTCTTGTTTATGAGGCCATAGGAAAGACTTCTGGAAATCTGGATAAAGGGGAGAGCCTTCTGAGAGAAGAACATCTTTTGCTACAGCCTTGATTCTTACATGTAAGCAATGTGAGGCTGTGATGGCTGATATTCCAGCAGCCATCTTGCAACAGTCAGGCAGCAGGCGTGGGAATAAAAACCACTAAGCTAAGGATGGAGGTGTGGGAGTGTGAGACGTGTTTGGGTCCTTAATGGTACTGATGAGCCCCTGAAAGAACCCTGGAACCACCTACCTCCAGACTTTGAGTTCGATGAGATAATACACATTCCTGTGATTTAACCACAGATTTAAACACAACTTTCTGTTACTTGCAGCTAAACACATTCCTCTTTGCTATGGTCTATTATAGTTACAGAAAAAAATGATATTGTTCAAAAGGGGAAAAGGTAGTGTTGTCACTTTTTTCTGACCAATCTGAAAAGTTCTTCATGGGGGAAGGAGGCTTTAGTGAAATGTTTAAGTGATCGGCAAGTTTTTAGAGGCAGGGAATGCATCTGTAAAATAAGCCATTTTCATTGAAAAGGCTTGAATTTAAGGGAATGAGTAGGTAAAGATATGTCACAGTGCATGGAGGAGCAAGTTCCAAAGGTGAGGATCATCAGATTATCTGAGACATCCTAGTAATTTGACTTTTAAAGACAGAGTTTTAAATCAAAACAATTAAGACATTTTCCTCCATTGTTTGAATCTAGAACTGTTTTAGTCTACAAAATTTTTATAACCACCCCCATGCAAAAAAAACCCAAAAACCAAAAACCTCACACAAGAAGGTTAGTGTTAGATATAACTGTGTTCTGTAACTGTCGATCTAGGAATCCTGCTGGTTGGTGCTGTAAGGAGGACTTGGCTGGACCTACACTTCTGTGTTGGTGAGCTGGACATCGTACAGTGTAGATGCATTTAAAGTTGATTTATCTGTCCAGTGGATAGCAGATGAATTTTAATGTTACAGAGTTTAAATATGCTCATACTGGGCAATGCTTACATTTCTTAATAATATTTTATCTTGTCATTGTTTATTTTTCAAAAATGTGTTGATGGTTTGAGTAAGAACACGTTACGTCTTTTGCTTTTTTATATTAAACTGCTTCTTTCTCAGCTGAAGGTTAAACCTGGCATTTGCAATCCCAGCAAACCTGGCATTGCATCGGATGCTGGGAAATTGATTATCTTCCTCTAGAGCATTTATAGCGAGAACTGGGCAAAGGAAAGCACACTATGAGAAAATTTAAGAAATATAGCTAATCAAAATGAGGAAAATAGAGGGGGTGCCCCGTGGCCTAGTGGTTAAGTTCAGTGCACTCTGCTTCAGCAGCCTGGGTTCAGTTCCCAGGTGCAGACCTACACCACTCGTCAGTGGCTATGCTGTGGTGGCGTCCCACATACAAAATAGAGTAAGATTGGCACAGATGTTAGCTCAGGGCGAATCTTTGTCAGCAAAAAGAAAAAAAGAAAAAAAAAAGAGGAAAATAGAGGTCGTTTATGTTCTTTTCTCCCAAGGATGACCCTGGTGAATGTTGGAGTGTTTGTTGTTGTTTTTTCTTTTTTAAAGATTGGCACCTGAGCTAACATTAACATCTGTTGCCAATCTTCTTTTCTTCTTCTTCTCCCCAAAGCCCCCCAGGACATAGTTGTATATTATAGCTGTAGGTCCTTCTGGTTGTGTGTTTTATTCTTTTTGCCCCCTATCTTCATGCTTTACTCCTTTCATACTTTTGCTTCCCTCCATCCCTCCCTTCCTTCATTCCCTTCTTTTATGGATTCTTCCATCCTTTGAGAATTACACGTGTATCTCTCTTGGCCTTTTCCTTCATAATCCCCAATGGACTGGTGTTTAATGTTTCTTCTCTCCTTTCTGTGTATTCACCTCTGTGTTGTTGGATTTAGTTTATAAACTTTTAGAGAGAGTGCCCTGAAGTGGGAATCCACTTTTTATAGCATCTCATCCTGTACCCTGTCAGGTTAACACAAATAATAGTCACAAAACGTTCCTGATCATTTCTGTCCACTTGACCTAAGCAAACCTGGTTTGTACAGTGCAGCCTCCCTGAAATTCCATCAACAGCAGCTCTCTCTTCCAACTCCCCACTCCTACTCCCTTTGTGGATCTTCTTTCTTGATATTCTTGGATATTATTGTATGCCCTTCATTTTCCTTAAGAAATTGTAGTAAGGAAAATTTAAGGCCTCAGACAAAAGTCACTTGCTCTAGAAAGGATTTTCAAGAGCTTGGGGCACTACCAGACAGAATCACTTTACACTAAGTTCATGACTTGAGAGTTTTTGGACAATGAAAACAAGAGATTTATGTGAGCCCATAGTCACACCCTCTGGGGACAAGTCCCTTTGTTATTTCCCTCCCTACCTCTCGGATCTTTTCTGTTCCTAAGTAACTTGATTGTCCATGTAGACCAGTGGGGAAGGCAGGAGTATAGTTTACTTGTGGGCTGCCCAAACCCTGAGGGCATGGCCCTTTGGGGCCTACACTTAACATTACAGGGAAGGCTCTCCTGTTAATTGCTCTTCTTTGGGTGAACCCTATGCCCTGTCCCTTTTTCTCCAGGAGGCTATCAACACTGAAGTTGTTTGGTACCCAACTGTTTTCAGCAGGAGAATTCATCCAAATAACCTAGCTTGCCACTGACAGGAATGAGTGTGTTTTAATTATTGTGAATTGTTTGCTTGGTGTTTGTCCCCATGACTAGACTATAATTTTCTTGTTTATTTGTTTATTGTCTGACTCCCTCACCAGAAAATGAGTTCTATCTTATTTAACGATCATTTGCATAATGTTTCCTATATCCCAGGCACAGTTCCAATTGCTTTATAAATATTAACTCATTTAATCCCCTAAAAGCTCTGTGAAATAGGCACTATTATTATTATGGATGAGGTCACCGAGACACTAAGACCTTAAGTTACCTGCCCAAGGTCACACAGCTGGTAGGTATCAGAGCCAGCATTTCACTCCAGGAAACTGGCTTTAGAGCCCAGGGACCCAATGAATCACTGTGCTGTGTGTCTCTCCATGAACAGTAGGCCATGTCGCTAATGAACCTTTAGGACTTGGCCTGCTGCCTGGCAACGATCGTTCTTCATATTGTTAAATGAGTGACCACTGGATGCATAAACGTGAATACTTTGTTGCTTATAATATGACTGACTTGTAAAAAGAAATGTAATAAGGTGCAATGGCATAAAATTTCAGTTGGTCCTTACATGTAAGAATAGCCTGAGGTTCTTTAATTTTGAGATGTGACCAGTAGGTGGACCAAATTATCTGATAAATTTTTGTTTTTGTTGTTACAAAATTGGAAGAACACTGTTGTGTTGCAATATCCTTCGGAGGAGGCGGAGTTAGGTGGTGAGATACAAGTAGGGCAGAATAACGCAACACCAGAGGATGGCAGCTGAGATTTTATTAAATATTACACTTAGGAAATAAATGAATGATCTAGAAGACATAACACTTTGGTACAAGTCTCCATGGCATATCCTGACTCTCTCAGGAAACAGAGATAATTTAACTTTATTGTTAGGAAATCATTGATGTAAATAAAAGTCATGTGTTACCATCCAAGGTAATGTTCTCTGGCTGGTCACCTGGTTCCAGGTCAGGGCTGGGCTAAACTAGCTCCTTAAAAGGTGACCTGCTATCTGCAGTTGTTAATTTCCCTTTTCCAGGGGTTGATTGGGTTATGCTTCATTTGCCAGGTTGTTTTCTCCTCTGTGGTTCATCGATGTGTCAGCTCATTACGTCACATGTGTACAGGTGGAAGGTGGATATCTGATGGAAGGGTAACACGATGCAGGAAGTGAATCTTTTCGTTTCCTCACCTGCACCAAGGCCAATGTCAAACTTGCATAGTTAGAACTCCATAAGAAATAGCTGCTTTCGCAAGTCACAGGCCATCAGGGAAGGTGCACTAAAGTTTCGGGGCTCAGCTCTGCTTAGTGCCAACACAGGTGAGTGTCACACTCTACATGCTCACTTAGTGGACATTCAGGTTTATCCATGTGGTGTAATTTCATTTACATACTGGGAGAAACTGCTTTGGCTGCAGTTTACCTTTTACCATAATGGCAAATTTAAATTTCTTGCTACGGGCTTTTCACTTTGCTGTGGGTTTATCCAAAAGTGGATAGTGTGTTTCCCACTTTTTAAAAGGCAGAACAACCCTGAGAGATAGAACTACAAGTCCTGTGGTTTTGCCTTAGAAAGTTGAGGCAGTTTGCTCAAGGTCACAGGACCCAGAAGAGGTGGACTTATTTTGATTCTGTTTGAGTTACTCTGTCCCTAATACAATGTTCTTCTAATATTGCTATTTGAATCTCATTTTGCCTGTTAGTTAATCATTAGATAAATAAACCTTTGTTGGTATCAAGGCAATTATATCAAAAGACACAGTCATACTTTAACAATTCTAATTAGGTCCTTGTCTTCTAAGTTTCCCACTTAGAACAATGTTCAATCATATGTGGTTGCTTAAATATTAAAGCCCCGTGGAATCACAGAGCTCTCAAAGCTCAAATTAATGCTGGGAATTGTAATTATATACATTTCTTATGAAAAGACTTGATGATTGGTTTGAATTACTTAGCTGTGTGGCTTTGGGAAAATTACTTAATATCTTTAGGCTCTGGTTTCCTTAAATGTAAAGTGAGTATAACAGTATTTACTTCTCTGGGTGGTTGCCAGCGTTAAAGTAGACAATACGTTTTTTAAAGTCCCCAGCACAGTGCCTGACACATAATAGGCATCCGTAAATGTTGGTTTCTCCTTGAGTCATTTCTTTCATCAGCTGTGTGGGAAAATGATATGAACAAACTCTACAAATCAATCACTTCCAAGCGTTGTTTGAAAGTAATGGTAGAGTCTTAAAGATGACCATCATTATTGTTGGTTGGGGCTAGATACCACCCCCGACCCTCCACCACAAGAACATCATGTTACAATTTACTGGGGAGTATTTAATATACAACAATTTGCTATGAATCTAACTGTTTTCAGGAATGCACTTAATGAATAAATCAAATCAAGCAGAAGTTTTCTGTACGTGATTCCAGAATGTTCTTTATCCTTTCAGCACCCAAATTATATTACCTGTAGTTAAATGAGGAAGTGTGCTCAGTCAAGCTTGAAAGCAATGTTACCAGAAAAGGATTAACAAATCATAAGACAAAGTCCTTAGAAGTAAGGTCACTACCAGACTATGGCTAGGGCACAAGCCAAGGACTATATTTCATAAGTGTGGCTCCATTAGTTCCTGGAATCTTAATATATAACCCGCATCACTGAATCTTACCCGATGGAGGCAAAGAACGAGAGCATCATGGCTCTGCTATTTCAGACAACATGGCACCATTGCTTTTTCCCCCCAAATTAGTTTTTTATTTTATTAAAGTAATGTATGCACATAGTTTAAAAGTCAAATGTTATTACAGGGCTTATAGCCAATTACAGGGGTTTCTTGCTTCATTTCTTCCCTCAGTCCTCTCCCCAACCACTTTCAACAATTTTGGCTTTTTATTCCCAGCATTTACACATCACCATAATTCTAAATAATATGTATATTATGCTCTCTTTTGGTTTATCAATATCAGACATTCTATATTAATCTTCTATTATAGTATTTGCAGATTTAATTATCTTATTCCAGCGTGTCTTCTGCTCCTCCGCCCCCATGTTCCCCCAGCATCATATTATAGCTTTTGTTTAATTGACTATTCCGTGTTTATATTATTATGCCTATGTAAATATTGCTCAGACTAGGCATTGTAGTATACAGATGACTACGTTTGCTTCTTACTTTTTGTCTTTTCCTTAATAATGGCCTTTTTTCCCTCTTTCAATTGACTTGCCTTTTTTCCTAGTTCTAATTTCTTCTACATCTTCCAATGGCTTCTTGGTACACTTTTCTACAAGTTAGATCGTATCAATAATATGTGTTCCATTTTGTTTTTCCTAAAAATATCACTCCTGGACACCTCCTTCTCCTTCAATATGGTCTGATCTCTCTCTGGTCTGCCGCGCAGCTGCCTCCTAGGAATGCCTTGAGTTGGATTCCCTGTTTCCTGGATGTTGAGTCTCCCCATCTTGGTAGACTGGCTTGTTTTGGGGGAGCACATTGTCAGATGGTGCAGCAGCAGAAGGCATGGTGGTGGCAGTCCTCAATGTGGTTGTGTCTTTAGCCACACAGTTCCAGTCTGGACTGTTTTTCCTCCATGCCCAGCACACAGCTATCGTCCTGGGATGTCCTTTCACCCTTATTCTGGAAAGTCCCTCCCCACCCCCCGCCCCGACACTTGGATATCCAAAGGCACAAAATGAACCTTCACTTAAACATCACACAATATATAAAACTGTGAACTATAAAACCTCTAGAATAAAATATATAATAAAACAT
The DNA here is from genome assembly GCF_021613505.1 of Equus quagga. Classification (NCBI taxonomy): domain Eukaryota; kingdom Metazoa; phylum Chordata; class Mammalia; order Perissodactyla; family Equidae; genus Equus; species Equus quagga. The sequence continues at coordinate 85,144,837 of NC_060274.1, read as the reverse complement.
CTTCCGGACCTAGGACTAGGCAAAGAGTTCTTAGACATGGCTAAAAGCACAATCCATAAAAAAATTAAGTTGGACTTCATCAAAACTAAAAACAGCCCTTTTGCTCTGAAGAAGCCTCTGGTAAGAGGAGGTAAAGACAAGCTACAGACCAGGATAAAATATTTGCAAACCACATATCTGATAAAGGCCTTCTACCCAGAATATATAAAGAACCCTCAAAATTCAACAGTAAAAAAAAATCCATTTATAAAATGGGCAAAGACATGAGCAGATGTTTCACTAAAGTGGAGATCCAGATAAGAAATAAGCAGATGAAAAGATGTTCAACATCATTAACCATTAGCAAAATGCGAATCAGAACCACAGTGAGATATCAATATGCACTTATCATAAAGGCTAAAATAGAAAATAACGAGAACACCAAATGTGAGTGAGGATGTGAAGAAACTGGATCATTTACATAGTAACGGTGCACTGCTCTTAAAAAACTAAACACAAAAATACGACCCAGAAATTGCACTCCTGGACATTTATCCCAGAGAAGTGAAAACAGACATCACACACAGACCTGTGGATGAGTGTTCATAGGAGTTTTATTCATAATAGCCCCAAATTGGAAACAACATAGATGTCCTTCAACGGGTGAATGGTAGGGCTGGCCCGATGGCACAGCGGTTAAGTGCTCAAGATCTGATTCGGTGGCCTGGGGTTCGCAGGTTTGGATCCCGGGTGCGGACATGGCACCGAGTGGCAAGCCATGCTGTAGCAGGTGTCCCACATATAAAGTAGAGGAAGATGGGCATGGATGTTAGCTCAGGGCCAGTCTTCCTCGGGAAAAAAAAAAAATGGGTGAATGGTAAAATGAACTGTGGTCACTCCACACCATGGAATACTTCTCAGCAATAAAAAAGGAATAAACTCTTGATGCATGCAACGACTTAGATGAATCTCTGGAAAATTATGCTGAGTGAAAAGAGCGAACCCCCAACAGTTGCAGACTGTTTGACTCCATTTATATAACATTCTCAAAATGACCAAGTTAGTGATCTGGAGAACGGATATTTGTAGGGGACAGGCATAGGGAGTGGGACAGAAGTGGGGCCTAAATACAAAGAGGCAGGAGTTCTTTTGCCGTGATAGATTATATCTTGATTTTTGTGGTACGTGGTACAAATCTGTACATGGGATAACATCGCATAGAACAAAGACACACAGATACACACACACACACGAATGTGGGTTTAGAAACTTATGGAAACTGAATAAGGTCTGTAGACTTGTAAACTGGTCAACTTCCTGGTTTTGGTAATGTACTAGAGTTACGTAAGATGTCACCACTGGGGAAGCAGGTGAATGGTACGCTGAACTCTGTACTTCTTTCTCAACTTACAATTATTTCAAAATAAAAAGTTTAGAAAACCTCAATGCCTAGAGGAATGAAAAACAGGACTGTCGGCTGATGGCTCCAGGGCTCTTTCTCTCTCCTTCAGTGGGAGGGACGACTCTGTCTGAACTCGACTTCTCACTGGACCAGGAGCCTCCAAGAATTCCAACGCCAGGGCAAGCTGGAACATGAATCTAAAATTTTTGCTCCTCTGAGCCTAGGCCATTCTCACTTTTTTCCTATAAAAAGGAGTCCTGCAGCCCAACCCCAGTGAGGTGTCCATCTGAATCTCTGCACAAGATGCCTCTCCACTGGGCACTCAAGGAAAAGAACTCTGTTCCTGCTAATCCTCACTGGGGTTTCCAGGTGAGGTGTGTTGATGTGTGCCCAAGCCCTTGATCAGAAGACCCAGTGGCAGAAAGGGAGGGAGCCATGCACATAAATGGAGGAAGAGCATTCCAGGCAGAAGGAAGAGCCGTTGCCAACACTCCCAAAGCAAGAGTGTGCCTAGCCAGGTTGAGGAACAACAGAAGGGCAAGAACGAGTCTGAAATGCAGTGAGTCTGGATGACAGTAATAGGAGAGGAGATCAGAGAACTTATGGAGGTCCAGAGAAGTCATGTATGTCAGCCTCATGCACCACTCTAAAGACTGGCTTTTATCATGAGTGAGATGGGAAATCAGCAGAGGGTTTTAGGCAATGCAGTGACAAGGTCTGGCTTATATTTTAACAGGATCATTCTGCTTGCTGGGTTGAGAGAGACTCTTGGGGGTAGAATCAGGTTGTGGGGAGGCCAGGGCAGAAGCAAGGAGCGGCCTCAGGAGGCTGTTAACAGGTTTTCACTGAGAGACAATAGTGACTTGGACCAGGGTGGTAGCAGTGGAGATGGTGAAAGTTACTCCTTCATGTTGCATGAACTAGAAGCACTGAGTAGTGTTTTAAAAGAACAATTATAGGGTAATAACCCGCATATTCCTTCATTGCTCAATGTTGAGAACAATTTCCAAGTCAATAAATATTCTTTTTAATGATTGAATAGTATCCACTATGTAGCAATACCACGAGTGATGTAAGAAATCCACTACTGATAGGCATTATATTATTTTTCCGTTTTTCTGAGGTAGTGAATTGTGGAACAAATTGAGTGATTTGAGAGGCTTTGGCGAGAGATACTAATCTATCAGGTGAATCTGCACTTCTGTTCATTTCCTGCAGCTAGGTAGTCTATTTTAAACTACCTAAATATTTATTTGTAAAACCTACATTTTTTTCTGATTGTCAAAGAAATACATCCTTATTAAAAAAATATATGTTACAAGATTTTAAATGAGACTTTTCTTGTTGTCACCAAGTTTCAGCCGAGGCCTCAGAGACTGAGAACAATAGGCGACAGCCAAACTCTGCAGAGAATGCTAAGAGAGCATGAAACATATTTTGATTCTTAGCTTCCCACCCACCTTAGGGTATATAAGGGGAAGTAGAGGAGTGAGAAAGGAGCTTGATAGGATTTCTTTTGAGAGAGAGGATTTTTGGAGTAGTGTGACAATGCTCTGTGATGAAGGGAAGTCCAAGTTGGGAGAGTTTCGGAGAACCCTTCTGAGAACTTGCTGTGTGTCCCCTGGAGTTTGGGGACTCTCAGAAAGTTGCCTGACTCATGCTCAGAAGAGTCCAAAGGTAAAAGGCTCGCTGATGCTGGTAGGATGAGTAGAGCAGGCTATGAGCTGCTCACCACCAATGGCGTTGCAGAGGTACATGCATTACTGTGGCCAAGCGGAACCCCGGGAAGGCTCAGGTGAGAAAGGGACCCAAGCCAGCTTGGATGATTCAAGCAGAGACAGATTTGGGGGTGTAAGCGTGTGTCCTTTGGAAGCCAGGGCTGTGAAAGGAGTTTCATGAAGCCTGTAGGAGGCAGCAGGGCTGTGTGAGGGAATCACTGAGAGATCTCCACTGGAACAACCAGATAGAAGGAACCTGGTTCCCTCATGAGGACAGAGCTGCCATATTATTATTATTATTCTTATTTTTTAAAAATTGGCACCTGAGCTAACATCTGTTGCCAATCTTTTCTTCTTCTTCTTCTCCTTCTTCTTCTCCCCAAAGCCCCCCAGTACATAGTTGTATATTCGAGCTGCAGGTCCTTCTAGTTGTGCTATGTGGGACGTGGCCTCAGCATGGCCTGATGAGCAGTGCTAGGTCCGTGCCCAGGATCCAAACTGGCGAAACCCTGGGCCACCGAAGCAGAGCACACGAGCTGCCATATTATACCCACACCTCCCACCTGGAAATTTAGATCAGAGAGAAATGAATTCTATCTTATTTAATCCACTGTAATTTGGGGTCTCTGCCACTTGCAGCTGAAACTAATACTAACTACTTTACTATTATTATTCAAACTCTCTGAGAGAAAAGAAAAATAGAGAAAGTTATGCAACTCCACTTATGAGACAAAAAACTAAAATAGGGACTATTCAGGCAAAGACAATTACAGATCAATTTCATATATGAAGCTTGATGTAAAATTCTAAAAAATAAAAGAAAGAGAAAGAGAGCTACATGTACAATTCTTTAAAGCATCGTATTAAAAAGCATACAGCGTATGACCAGGTAAAAAGCTTTCTAGGTGTATAAGGGTGGTTTACATTAAGAATCTATTTATGTAATATACCATGTTAACAATGTAAAGGAGAAAATGTGATCTAAAGATCTTCTCAAGAGATTTCAGAAAAAGGCATTTAACAAAACAGCACCCATGTATGACTTTGTAAAAAATGAGGACTAGAAGAGATTTCTTGCCATAATCAAGTGTGTTCATGCACAGTAGTGGGTCTTGTTCCTTGGTGCATAGCAGAAGCACCTGAGAAATTTGATAAAAATACAAAGATCCAGGCCCTTTCCTTTTTCAAGAAGCCTGGGTATCTGTGTTCTTCTTAGTTCTGTAGGTGACTCTGATATACACCAAGTTTGAGAATCACTGGTGTAGAAATCACAAGAAACATCACATTTAATGGTGAAATGTTAAACATCTTCTCACTGAAGTCAGAAACAAGGAGAGGATGACTGTTATCTTAGCTATTTATTCTATATTTCTTAGAAGTCCTAGCCACTGCAGTAAGATAAGAAACAGAAATAAAAGTTATGAGAAATTGGAAAGGAAGCGACAAAATTGTCCATATTGCAGACAATATGATTTTACAGAAAGTCCAAGATGATATTTAGACAAACTATTAGAACTAATAAGAGGTTCAGCAAGGTTATTGGATATTAGATTAATATTAATATATATTTATATATATTAATATATAGTAAATCAGCAGGATTCCTAATGTCTGTAATAATCCATTAGGAAGTATATTAGAAATAAAGAATCCATTTACAATAGCAACAGAAAGTATAAAGAATCTGGGAGGAAATATTATAAGAGATGGGCATATACTTCATGTGAGAAATTGCAAAGCATTATTGATGGGTACAAAAAAAGACTCAAATAAAAGAACTCTACCATATTGTGAAGGCACATATCTATTCTCTGCAAAAATATAAATCAAATGCCATTTTTTAAATTAACTTTTTTTTGTTTTCCTCCCCAAAGCCCTAGTACATAGTTATATACTCTAGTTGCATGTGCTTCTGGTTTCTTCTCTGTGAACCGCCACCACAGCATGGCTACTGACAGACGAGTAATGTGGTTCTGAGACCAGGAATGGAACCCAGGCTGCTGAAGTGGAGTGTGCTGAACTTTAACCTCCAGGCCATCAGGGCTGGCTCTCGAACGCCATTCTCATTAAAATCCTAACAGATTTTATTTGGGTGGTGGGATGGGGAATACTAGACTGGGTGGTCCTAGAATTCATATGAGAGAGCTAGTGACTACACTATTGAAGAGCATAGCTTTATTCAATAAATGTCACTAAGATACTTTGTTATTCACATAAGAAAAAAAACATACCCTAATGTGCTTCCAGACAGAAATGTGAAAAATATAACTTGGATACTTTTACAAAAAATATAGAGAATATCTTTATGACTTGGAGGTTAGCATGAATTTTGTAAATGAGTTACATAAAGCACAAACCATAAAGGAAAAGATTGATTATACTGGGAGAAGATATATACAATGCCGTGACTGATAAAGGAATAGTTTGGAATTTATAAAGAACTCTAATAAATCCATAGATGTAGAGAAAGAATTCGGTAGAGAAATGGTAAAGGTTATGAATGGCCAATTCATGGAAGGGACAATTAAATGGCCATGACATCAAAAAAGATGCTCAACTTCAATGGTAACTAAGGAAATGCAAATTAAAACAAAAAGATAGGTCAGTCAATGGGTTAGCAAAAGCGTTTGCTTGGTAATGCCAAGTGTCGACAAGCGCACAGAGGAAGGGGAACTCTCAAACACTGCTGATGAGAGTGTAAATTGGCACACTCACAGTGGGAAACATCTAGCAAAGCTGATGGCGTGCATTGTGATAAGGCAATGCCACTTCTAGCATATGCAGACTTTAATTAAAATGTTCATGGAAATGCTGTGTTCAATAGAAAAAAGGAAACAATCTAAATATGTACCACTTGCAGAAGTGCTAAATAAAATATTCTAGAACAATTAAAATGGATGAAGTAGATCTATGTATCAATACGAACACATTTCAAAAACATCACACGGAGGAGGAAAAAATAAGTTATAGAATGATAATGTAGAGTATGGCATCATTTATATAAAACATGGTATATATTGAACATATGTAGTAACAGCATAAAGTGCCGAGGAATGGAGAAGAAGAAAGGAGAATGGGATCAAGGCCTTTAACTTATTTGGAATTTTTAAATTGTTTTGATGCAATGCAAGTTTGGCAGATGTGAAGATTTTAAAGAGCTGAGTGGTGGAGTCGTGGGCCTGTTCATCGGGGACCTTGGCGTGGGCAATAGATCGCATGCCAGCTGGTTTAAGCAGACGGGATCTGTTACAGGGTGCTGTGTAGCTTACCGGATCTTAGGGATCACTTGGATTTGTTGACAGCACTCAGAGCCAGAGTGGATGTGATCGCTGAGGGAGAAAGTAGGATGAGAAGCTGCATTGGAGGGCATGCCAAGGGACTTGGACAGTTACAGAAGGAGAAGAGGCAGAGGAGCCTGAGCAGAGGATGAGGGAAAGGGTGGTGTCACAGCAGCCAAGAAAGAGGGGTTTGGGAAGAAGGGAGTGGTCAACTGTGCTGGCAACTGAGAAGCCAAGTGAGCAGACACCTGGAGCCGCAGGGCGGTTGGTGCGGCTCGGGGAAGAGTATTCTCTGGGAGCTGGAGCACCAAGGCTGGACTGAGTGGTGTGAGGGCATGTGACAGCACCTCCACACCTGCTCCCACGCCATCTGGCCCCAGCAATAAACTCATGAGGTTGGTGGGTCGAGCAGGCAGGCAGGCATTAATTTTCACATTTCAAAGGGGAGAAACCTGAGACTCAGAAATGTTCAAAGCCTTGATCTGTGACCCAGCCAGGGCTCGTGGCTCTAAACCTTGTGCTCTTGAAGGGCTAGCGTGCTGCCTTTCCACCGCACCACAGCAGGGACAGCTGTGGCTTCAAAAACTCCCGGGGCTGTAAACTCTTAACATTCCTGCAGCTCTCTAATATGCTAGGTAGCAATAAGGGATGATGCCTTATAACCGCGAAGAAAGGACATCAATGGTCCAAGAATTCTCATAAAAGTTTCCCCAAGCTGTTGAGTTTTTAGACAAGCATTTGCATGCTTACTCTGTGCCCCAAATACTATCCTGAGTGTTGTACATAGATTATCTCGAGTGCCACAATAACTTCATGGAATAGGTACTGATATTAGTTTGTTATGATGATGAGGAAACCGAGCATTTAGAAGTAAAGTCACTTTCCCTAAATTACATGATCAGAAAGTGATAGAGCCACGATTTAAACAAGGGGGTTGTCGAGACCCGGCACCTGACTTCCTCATGTCCACGTTGCACTAGATCCCAGCCACATACAGCTACCACTTTCTGTGTAAACTGCAATTGAGCGAGAGACTTAAATCTTCAGATTCTCCAAACTGAATTATTTTGAGGCTTAATCATTCCTACCAGATAGAAGGAGAAAGAATATGGTGAAGATTAGGTCAGTCAAGGATAACCAGTTCTAAGAAAGCTTCAGTAACTGAAGGGTTCAGATATTGGGCAAAGCTGTGAATGGTGGACAAGAGTCAATATGCATTTTCAGATTCTCCTGCTTCTAAAATCATCCCCTCCTCCATCACACCAAAATATTAATAGGACGTTTGAGTATTTGTACAAGGATTATGCCATTCATTTAGAAGAGGTTTGAGTGCCTATTGTGTGCTAGGCACAGTGCCAGTTAGGGGCTTGGGTTCAAGTGGCGAGGAAAGTAGATCAGATTCCTGCCCTCATGAAGCTTACAGTTTAGACAATATTATAGTAGAGAGAGAGCTGGTTCTATGGCTATGGGGGTGAGGCCCATGGGGACGTTGGTCTGTGGGTGTGGAAGGTCCTATGCAGCCTGAGAGTTTGAACAACCTCCCCAATGCTGCAAAGCTGTTGCCGTCGTCTTTGTTAATACATCCTGATTTTCTCCAGGTATCCAAACGCCTTGGAGAGAGTGGATCTATCCCCAGTTTAGGTGAAACCCTGATTGTTCTAAACCAGTACTTCTCAAATTTATCCTGCATTGGAACCACCTGGAGGACTTGTTAAAACCAGATTGCAAGGGCCCAGCCTCAGATTCAATGAGGCAGGTCTGAGAAGCTGCATTTTTAACGAGCCCCCGGTCATGATGCTGCTGGCCAAAGGACCACACTCTGTGAGATGCTGGTCCAAACGAATCAAGGTAATCTCATTCCGTTCGCTCTTCACTGGTTTAGCTGTAAGCTTGCGATGCAATTCTGCCCAATGAGTTGTGAGGGAACATCTGTGGGGGGAAAGATTTCCTGATTGTTAAACAGGACACACAGGAAGAGAAAGATATGTCCTGCTTGTCCTTGCAGCTACCTCCTTAAAACCAAGTGAGTCAAAGCCTGAGGGAAATGCCAAAAAGCTGAGGATGGTGGAGGAGAAAGAAAGATAGCACCAACCTTTGAGATTCCCTACATCTTCTTGTTGAGATAATTAATGTCCTTATTCTCTAAGCTCTTTGCATCAGTTTTATGTTATGTGCAGGAGGCATTTTCCTGGCTGATGAATCACTGTTTCTTACAGGTTATTGATTACCTCCTTATTAGTCAGTAATCCATGCTCATATGGGTAATAGGTAGTGTACCAATCTTGCCATTTTAGGTCTGTTCCTGAGGTGGGGAGTTGTCATCTTGACACATTCAAGAGTCACAAACCTATTGGCTCATAAAGACCTCATGGGTTTTAGAAGTGACTCCCTGGAAAAGAACCCCACATCCCTCTCTCTCAAACACATGTGTGTGTGCACACACGTTTATTCCTGACTTAGTCTGTGGCACTGAGGTCCTGGCCTGATGAGGTCTATTTTTGTCTTGCCACAGGTCTTCTCTGCTTAGACTTTGGAGTCGGAACATCTTTCCTCGTGGGCTATTTAACCCGCACTTCTGATTCTTGAAGCCCATGTTGCCCCGGAGAGGCATGCCCTGCTCCAGTCCCCCACCTCCACATCCTCCAAACCTGCCAATTAGTGGTCTAACCTTGCCTTGCCCACCTGGCAGGGCACTGGTTTTGGAAGGAAGGGCGTGTGTACAATAACTAACATTTGGACATTACTCTACAGTTGATACTGAGCTTTCAGTTTTCACATTCAGGATCTCAGTGGAAACTAAACGCACTCTGCTGGGGAGGGGAGAGCAGATACTCTGTTATTATGCCCACTTCCAGCTTAGGGAACGAGAACAAACCAAGATTATACCCATTTTACAGATTAGGACATAGGAAAAACCAGGTATCATGCTTGGTAACTAGAGTGACCAAAAATCTGTTCCAGTAATACCTAATTCTTTAAGAAGATTTTGAAGTACACAATTTTTTTCAAGAAAGTATAAGGTCATAGTTTTTTTGCCAGCAATGAAAAATTTGCTCCCATAGAAGATTTACCATACATACGAGGTTTATAAGCCTCTGAAAGGAGAGCTTTGTCTGTTTTTCTGACTATAGGTTTTGTCTTCTTTCTTTACCCCCATTCGCTTCTTAAGGTTCAGCCTTTCACCATATCATCCCCACTGAAAAGCTTGTTGAGTTATGGGGGACTCCTTAGTCGCCATATCCAAAGGAGACTCATCACCTTGTCACCTTGTGGCAGCATTTGAGCCTGCTGGCTCCCCCATCCCTGAAGTTCTGTCTTCCCCTGCTTTCATCTTACACTCCCGACTCTCAGCCTCCTCCTCTGGTCATTCCTGACTTACTTGCAAAATTCTCTACCTTTGTCTGCTCTTTAGATTTTATTCCTACCCAGATACCTATTATTGGTCCTCTTGACTTTAGCTGTCCATCCAGTCTGACCAGGTCATATCTGCAAGCTCATCCTTCTGTCTTGAGGTCCAAAACCACGTGTCCAACCACCTACCAGGCATTTTTACATGGGTGTGCCAGTAGTACCACACGCATCCCGAAAACTGAAACACGATTTCCTTCTGCTGAACCTGCTCCCCTTCCTATTTTCTCTTATCTTCCTAAATATTCACTTAGTTGTAAAAACCAGAATTGGGGGTATCATTTGTGAGTCTCCCCTCCTTTCAATCCTGGCATCAAATCAGTAAGTCCTGACAACCCCCTTATTCTCTCTCATATCCATTACTCTTCTCCATCCCTCTTGTTGGGAGCCAAGTTCAGGGTGTCGTTGCCTACAACAGCTTCCTGGTCGGCTTCCGTGTCTCTGGTCTTACAACCTATAGACAATCCTTCATGTGTCACCAGACAGATCTTTCTAAGTTTGACTTGTGCTTGGCACACAAGGTTCCTTATTCCCTGGCCCAGGCCTGCTTGTTTAATCTCATTCCCCCTCGTTGTCCTCACACTTCATGTTCTCATTAAACCCAACTCTTCATGGTTCTCTGAACTTCCCATGCTTTCACATGTTTATGGCTGGCACCTCCTAAATTCTCTGCCTGGGGAAGCCAGGGAAAGTCTCAGCAGGCAGTTGAGACCTGCAGGATGAGCAGAGTGTGCCTGGCCAGCACGTGGCAGCCACAGTTCTTGATCTCAAGGAGTTCGTACATCAGCGAGAGACAGACATACACAAAATCGCTGTACTTTGTGATAACTGCTGGATTAGACGTACGTACAAACTGCAGTAGGAAGGCAGTGAAGGAGGTCCTTGAGTATGATAACATCTTTTCAACTTAGAGAAAAAAAAAAATGACACTGGCTCATTTGCATTTATAAAGCATCTAACCAAGCAAACCCCTCCAAAGCACGGGGTCTCACTTGGTGCCTTGCATGTAGCAAAATAAATCTAAGTGGAACAAAGAAATGGATTAGGACACTGTGAAACAAGCCTAAGGACAGGAAAGTCTTTCTGAGCTGCACTCTATGTTTTATTACATTAAAAGAGACCTCATTTGCCCTCTCTGGTTTCTCTTACCCTCCCCTGAATGCTGGTGTTCCAGAGAACTCTGAATCGGCTCTCTCAGGTATTTCTCTGTTCTGTGTCCCTGCTACTCTCATTCAGTCCTGACGTTTCAATTGTTACCTCTGGGGAGTCACTCCCAAATCCACAGTTCCAGCTCGGGCCTGTTAATGCAATTGCTTATGAAATATCTCTGCTTGGAAATTTCACAGGCATCTCTGTTTCATCACATCCAAAATGGGAACTCATCATCTTCTTCACTTTTGCCACCCTTCCTCAAGAACCCTAGCTCATCTTTTTGTGTTCATTTCAGTAAATATTATCCAGTTGTCAAATTAAGCAACCTGGGAGTCATCCTTGATTCTTTAATCTATAACCAAAGTTTTTCAGCTACCTCCTAAATATAATTCAATTCCATTTATCTTTTCCTTGCTACCATCCAATCCAGGCTCCATCACCTCAGTCCTATACGGCAGCAATGAACATCTGCCTCCCCGCATCTGTCCTCACTACCCCTGTCTGCCCACAGATTCTCCGATGGATCCACAGTCAAGTAAGTGATCTTTTGAAAATGTAAACTAGATTGTGTCCTCTGTCCCTTGAAACCAATTAATGCTAAAAGTTCTGGGGTGCCCTGCATTGTATCCTAGAACAGAAAAAGGACATTAGCAGAGAACCTGTGAAATGTGAATAATGTCTGGAGTTTAGTTAATAGTAATGTACGAATGTTAGTCATATACCAATGTTGGTTCCTTAGTTTTGATAAATGTACCGTGGTTACATAAGATGTTAACATCAGGGGAAAGTGAGTGAGGAGAACGCAGGAATTCTCTGTAGTATCTTTGTAACTTTTCTGTAAATATAAAACTATTCCAAAATTAAGTTTTTTTTTTAAAAAAACAAAAACCCAAAAACATTAGTAGTGCCTCTTCCCCTGATGTTACAGTCCAAAATCCTTAACACAACCAGCTTTCCCTCCCAGCTGGACCAAACTTATTATTTAATTCTTCCAGCAAGATAAGCCTCCTTCTTGCCCCCAAGTATTCATAGTGTCCAGCCCATTAATAAATGCTTGATAAATATTGGTTGAAAATTACATTTTTAAAATCAAAAGATTGACTGTACATTTGGGGACTGATAGATCTTGGGAAATTGTAAGCTAACTGAGTTGGGTTTTCAGTAGGAGTCAAGGCAGCCCAGGCTACACCTTACCTGCGCAATACATTTCTTTCCTCTGCTCCCTTTATCTCCTCTCCCTCTGCCTTCCAGGCTGCTATCCCTGAAATTCTGCACCAGCCCCCTCCAAGCTGTGGAGACCAGGTGCCCATTTATGATAATGGGAGAAAGACAAGGGCTCTCCTCCCCTCCTCAGAACTGTCTTCTCCCAGCCACCCTGCCCAGGCCACCTCTCACAACCTACTCGTGGATATTTTAACAGTGAGTTTCTGGAAACAATGCTGCCTCCCTTCAGCTCTAACTCCTAGAGTGATTCCAACGACAGGAATTTCAAGCCAGGTAAGAGGAGCCACGTCAGGCTGCCAGATGGTGGGGGAGATAGGCGCGGGTGAGCAGGCTTGAGACTAAAGCATGCTGGAGAGGATCAGGTGTTGCAATCACATTGAGCAAAGGAGTCAAGTGAACCTCATTACACGTTATAGAGCCCTGTTACAATATCCCGTATTACTATGTGGGCTTGGCTTTAACCTGGGACAAATCCTTTTCTGCTTGTGCTTCTTCCTTCCCACCCCCATGTTATATCTTTTCCTCTTTGAAGTCATCACTCTTAAAATAATAATGATAATAATAAATAACTAATTACTGTCATCATCATTTCATCTAAGATGTCACAATTGGAATATCTTCCCCAGTTTTTCAGATGAGCAAACTCATTCCCAAGTTCATAGGCCGCTGACAACAAGCAGATCTGGGATTCGAACTCAAGTCTTTCGGGCTCCAAAATTCTGGTTCTGCTCTCCTGCAAGTGGCCTGGAGTGATTTGCTCTAAACACCACCTCTCTCAAGGAAGGTCAGAAATGCAATGGGTCTTATAGAAAGTGAAAGTGAAGCATTAGAATCTAACTTCCAGCCGGCTCTCCAGGAGGAAGCTGGAGGAGGGAGTGGGGCGCAAAGTGGGGACTCACTGGGATGTTCCTGTTTTCTCGCCGTGCTTTGGTGATGTTAGAAACTTCATTGCCAAAACCCACCTGGGAACAATATTTTGAATATTCTCCCCACCCCCACCCACCGCTCCCCAACACCAATTTCTTTTGCATACTCCAAAATGATAGACAGAAGAATTTAATACACTTAATGCTTTTCTTTCCATTTACACTATCATAAATTACAAAGTATTGTTCACTTCACAAAATAAAACCATTTCCAGATAAGTTTTTGACAGTATCAAGAAGTACATAAGCTACAACAAACAAATCTGTACAGTTGGGAGGAACAATAACGGCAGGGAACAAGCAGAACCATGTGGACGCCCGTGTGCCAATGGAGTCCATCCGCACAGCCCTTGGGCCTTCCCAGGACAACACGTGCACTGCCCTCCTCCTGACTTTCAGCTCACTTATCACACAGAAATTCTCTTCTGGTCACTCCAAAACAAGATGAGTGAGTAATTACATGAATCATCTCAGACAATCAGAGGAAAAGACATTCTTGGATTTAAGAAAAAAAAAATCTAGATTTACAGTTTTTGATGTTTTGAATATTTTACCTATGTTACAAAATATAGAAATCTTGGTGTGAAAAGCTCATGCTAAGATAAATATAACCACAAAGATGGAAGAATAGTAACAAAAATCATATTAAATTATTATCTCCACAGAGCTACTTTTGTCAAGGAGGAACAAATATTTGTAAAAACCAAACTTATTCATTCTTACTTTTAAAAAGAGGCTTGTTCATAAAACCAAAATGAAAAAATCAACAATTATTCTGCAGATTCACTTTTCATAAATACAGAAATGTGGAAAAAATTCAAATTGCCATTAATAGATGAATTCAGAGGGCTTGCCGGAAAAGAAAAGAGGAAAAGTGCTAACTTTTTACACGGCCCAGATACAACCAGTGTTCTCAAATCATTTTATGTAAAATGACCACACACATGACATGGAAAGACTACGACCAATTCCAAAACATACTGTGGGGTTTCACAAAGTTTTTATGGAAAGAAAATTTGTGGATGTTTCAGACCATCCTACAATTGCTATAAACATATACCCTATGATAGCAAAATGCCAGTGCTTAACAGCAAAAACTATCAAAAGCAGGGACACGTGTGGCAGGTGAAATTTCATTGAAAAGCACTATAAGGACAGAGGTATGTCAAGATAATACTGCATTCACGGTAAACTTTTCCAGGGCATCACAGCAAGAAGGCAGGACAAGGAACACAGGGTAATAACCAATGCACTGCATTGAGTTCTATTTGCTAAAATAAAGTAACATTCTTGCAGCTAAAATAAAAATACATTTTACAATATAAGTTTCATTTAACGTTTAACATATAGAATTGTCTTCTTTTTGTAAGTGGAAAATGTATAACTGTATCAAGTACCTCTATGAATTAAGTTCCCTTTTATTACTGATAAGACTGAAATTTAAAAGTCTACATTGTTTTTTAATAAGTTAAAGAAGGATTTATTAATCACTCTTCCAGCAAAACAGACACACAGGAGGCTCGGCAAAGACCCAAGGCGGGAGCTTTTTCCCACCCTCACCCTCACTGTTCTTATGTGGAGGAGGCAAGTGTCTATGAGACACAGTAGCCGACTCGGCAATCCACTGTGGTCCAGGAAATTCTGTCACTTGTTTGGAAAACAAATCAAGTGTAAGAAATGTTTTTATTCCTTTAGCCTTATCAATTTAGAGGGGGCTGGGGCCATTCAGCTCATTTCCCTGGTGGATTAAAACAAAACATCTTCATTTTCTATTAAAATCTGCACAATCAGCTTTTGGTACCGCATGTCGTGGAGGGTGGTGAGGGTGCTGTCCTCAGGGGGCCTCATCAGGGTGGGCCCAAACACGATCCCCAGATTTTCAGCGTTCATGAAATTGTCTTTTTCATTCATAGTCACTCTGCAAAACAAGTATATACACAGAGACGTTACATAGATTTGCAGACAGATTTATATACTTGATTATGTATGTCTGCCCCTAAGAACTTCTCTTTGGGAAATTGCAAAAGAAAATGGAGAATCAAAATTACAGAAAAGTATTTTTAAAAAGGTAATTTTCTAGTTTTTCTTTTTTAGATTGTTGACATTGCCTTCAGCCAGTAGAAGTGAATTACTAAGTAAATCTGTTATAGATGCAATCTTTGAAATTAGAAAATCAGTCCTTCTTACTAAATAAATGTGGAACTGTCATTTAGGGAATATCGATTTGGAGAGACAGCAGATTCTGAGCTGGCCCCTAGTGTGTACGTATTTTAGTCTAGGCTTGTACAGAAGTCTTTTTTCTCTCTTGTCGCTTCCCACTAGTCTGTATGTTGGTGAGCAGGGAAGCTGAGGGCAGCTTCCCTGTCTGCTGGCAGGGCTAGTGCCAAAGGAGAAAGGTTACTTGTAGGATGGGGCTGCCATGAGTTTTGGAAGAGCCAGGCCATTATCATGGGACAGGGGAATGGCTGGAATGTGGCCAAACGGGAAAGCAGTTGAAGATTATTTATAGTTTCCACAGGATGAGGTCTGGAGCAGCAATTATTGTTGGAATTGAAAATCATCATTGCAACATCCAGATAATAACTGCAAAGTCTTTAAGAGTGAAATTCAAACTCTAAAGTTGGTTTAATACTTTCCCAATGGAATAAAATTACAAACTTCCCAATTCTTGCTTTAAAGAATTTAGGTTTTAGGACTTTCATAATAGGTCAATTCAGATTG
Source organism: Equus quagga (assembly GCF_021613505.1). Classification (NCBI taxonomy): domain Eukaryota; kingdom Metazoa; phylum Chordata; class Mammalia; order Perissodactyla; family Equidae; genus Equus; species Equus quagga. The sequence continues at coordinate 85,129,029 of NC_060274.1, read as the reverse complement.
CATTATTTTCGTGTTGCAAAGTTAGGAAGGAGGTAGGAAAGAGAACATTTTCACTATCAAATTGCTCACATCTCCCCATTAATTCAGGCACCATGACTGACCAAACAAGATGGTGAGCAAACCCTCTATGATAAAATTAATAAATTATTGCATTTAAGATTTAACTGGGATGTGTCAGCATTTTCCCTGATAATGATACTTTGCCTTCCAAACTATAACAATTGGACACTGATATAATTTATACCTAATTAAAAGCCAGGCTGACATTTACAGTCTATTACTTATCCAAAAATTACTTGTATTCTTAAATTCAATAAATTAATGCAAATGGGAATCTTCTGAGCTAAATATTACATCTCTGATGAACTTGAATATGAACAACAGTATGGATATGTTTTATAAGATAGAAAAATAAAGACCTCAGCCCCTGTGTTTATATGGTATTCTCAACTTGCTTCTTTTGACTTATTAAATGGATCTGTAAATTGGTCAATATAAACAATTTTGGGTTCATTTTATCTAAGAATGGGCTGCTGCCATGTATCTTCCAAAAACACAGAGGAAGGCATACAGAAGTGCCCGTATCCCTCTAATATCTCAAAGCCCAGCTCATTGTCCCCAGTACACATGTATGGTAAAAGAAAGAGATCCATGGCTTAGGTAAAAAGAGTCTGGAACAGAGGCTCTGGTGTTCTGTAAACTCCCAAACATCTCCATCTGTCTCACATGCTCTCATAAAGATAAGCCAGCGCATAGCCCTCTGTGGCAGGCACCCTCTGAGATGGCCCCCAGTGATCCCTGCCACCTGGGATTCATACCCTTCCTCTAGAGGATGGGCTGGACCTAGTGACTTGCTTCTAATAAACAGAACGTAAGCAATGGGATGTCACTTCTGAGATTGGGTTAGAGAAAGACTGTCTTTTATCCTCGGTGCTCTTGCTTACTCGCTCTGAGAGAAGACAACTGCCATTTTGAGAGTTGCCTATGGAGAACCCACATGGCAGGGCACTGATTTAACTGGCCTCCAGAGAACAGACAGCAAAAAAGCGAGGCCTCCAGTCCCACAGCCTCGGAGGAACCGAATCCTGCCAACAACCACGTGAGTGAGCTTGGAAGTGGACGCTTCTCCAGCTAAGCCTTCACATGAGGCTGCAGCCTGACTGTCAGTTTGACTGCAACCTCATTATAGACCTAGAACCAGAGGTACCCAGTGAAGCCACACCTGGATTCCTGATCACAGAGACTGTGAGATCATAAATGCTTATTGTTTTAAGCCATTAAGTTTCTGGGCAATTTGTTACTCAGTGATAGATAACTAATAGGTCAAGAAAAACAAGAGATCGGGGTGGGAGCGTGCTTGCCCAGAAGGAAGGTAGGCTCAGGAGTCTGGGACTGGAGGGAGGAGAAGGAGAAACAACAGAACACAGAGTACAGGGCTTGCGTGGGAGGAGGATGCAGAAATGGAGGCAGTGTAGACAAATGGTTAAGACACCGTGTGGGCTCTGGCTCAGACTGCCTGGGTTTCAATCCTGGCTTCACCTCATCTCATCACATCAGTTATTTAACCTCCCTCAGCTTCAGCAATCTCATCTGTAACATGAGACACCTACCAGTACCCGCCTCACAGAGATAACACACGTAAAGTGCGTGGAGCAGCTCCTGGCACAGAGTGTTCTAGCAGTTATGAATGGGGCTGGCCTGGGAGAAGGCAGCACAGTTCACCTTGAAGGAGTATCTGTCTACTCAGTGGGTTAGGGGGGAAGGTTGTGAATTCTCCTAATGCATTAACTGTCCCGGGGCAGATAGAGTTTGTGCCTAACGATACATTAGACCTTTCCTAATGTCAAGGAGGTGTCAACTTACTTCTTGAGGTGGATCATTAGGTATCTGAGGGTCTCATAGTGGGCAGGAGGCAGCAGCATCAGTACTTCATGGACTGCTTCCAGCCTCTCATCCGCATTGGAGATTTCTGTGAAGATCACACATAATGAATATTAGTGCAGTGTCATAACCTTCAAGTTTTCAGAGAAGTAACAAGGGGTTTGGTTTGTTCTGGCTACAGATGGAGGGGAAGTCTAAAAAGTTCATGCAATTTCAGGTAACATTTCACTTAAACAATTTGTTCGTGTCTTGCCTGTTCTATAATGGGGTTGAGGCTGGGAACCATATGCATATTGAATGTCCCCTGGGTGGGTGGCAGGAGGCTGGACATGGTCCTTGCCCTTCAGGAATCTGCAGTCCTGTGAATGCTGACTGGTGGCACATGCACAAACTGTGCTTTGCCCATCTCCTGAATGCTGGATTTGCTAGAAATCTCACTATCACAAGCTTTCATTCACACTGGACCGCGCTTGGTAGTGTTCTCTTGAAGTTGTCCCATAAGTCTTTCCCTGGCAGGCTTCCGTAACTGAATACACTTTACAATGCAAGGGCTTTGGCAGATGAGCCAGCCACCCCAGCCTGTACTAATGGCGCTTTTCACCAAAGCATTGGCGTGGTTGACGCTGGTGTACAGTCCAGGTTAGGAAGCAGACGCTAGGCATGTTAACAATGGGAGGAAGCACGCCAGCTTCTGCTTTTTAGGTCTCTGGTAGGTATTGGCAGCCACTCAAAGAAAGCTCTCCAGTCATTCCTCCTGGGGTGGAGGGTACCCTGCTGCCAGAACCTTCTCCACCCAGGATCACCAGGACCCAGGAAAGAACGCTCTTACCAGGGAGTAGGGCCACAGCTCATCTGCAAAGTGCATCTCGGACTAACCCCAGCCTGCCCACATATCTCCCCATCAGGCATCTCATTACTATATTTAGCAGCAAATACCTTTAAAGATTATATTTTTAAAAAACTTCCTCAAAGTGTACTTGACTTCTATGTCATGCATTCTAGCATCTGAATCTCCCCTTCCTCACTATGTTCCTGGGCAAAATGTGGCATCCCCACCCCTGCCTATGGTCCTCTCTCTGACAGCAGTGCACCCAAGTGCCAAACACTGAGTGAGCAGCCATGGGCTGATGGAAGACCAATGCTGATGTTCCATTCCAAGCCCTGTGAGCTCAGCTCTCCAAGCCTAGCTTTCCACTTCTGTAAAATGGGATTATGATATTGGCCTCATTAGGTAGTTGAGAAGATTAAACTAGAGGATATTGGTGAGAGTTCCCAGTATAGTACTTGACACAGTATATTCTTGGCCTGTTATTAATTTTGAACAGCATCAATGGCTTGGGGTGTGACTTTAGTCGATTAGCAGTGGGATTCTGCCTAATGGGTAAAAGTAGTTAATCTATATAGTCCACATTGAAGAACACCTGATTTTTTACTACAGAAACATTCTTGCTTTCAACATAAAAGAGTAGGCCTGGCTGTGCTGGTTCCCAGCACAAAGAGAATGATGGGGACAGACAGAACTCCTTGGCACCCAGCTTCAGCCGAGCAGAGTTGGTTTGGTAGTGGTTCAACTCAGCCGGTGAACTATGCCTGATTTTCTATTAACTGGGTACCATTGTGCCCTCATTTGGCAAAGCAAGTACTCATACTATAATTCAAACAGTTTTGAGTTTTAATTTTCTTAAAGTCAAAAGCATTATGCTTAGAAATTTGGTACAAAGAAAAAATTAGTTCTCAGTACTTACTTGCTGCTTCTATAAATTTGGAATAGGTATCGTAGGTGATGACAGGAATGGGTAAGTCTCTGAAATACAGTTTAAGGGCTCCAGTGATGATGTTTATGTCTGGATAGATGTTGGCAGATATATCTGCTTTTTCACCATCTGAAAAACAATGATCCAATTCCTAATTAGGACCTATTTCACCAAGTTAAAGCATGCCCAGAAAGAAAAAAAAAGACCCAGCAATGAACACTCCCTTATAAGTCTCAGCTGACTACTTTGGCCTCTAATAACCCTGAGATACAGGAAGTAACAAAAAGAAGTTTGGTGAGAGTGATTTTGGGTCTGAGGGTAAGTGTAGGCAAAAGGGTAGTGAAATAGAGTTAAAATCATTCTTTGGGTCTCAGCCCCTGGTAATTTGCTAAATAGAAATTTAGCAAGGTAATTCATATTCTAGACCCAAAGGCTCATGATAGAATAAAAATCTAATTTAAAATAAAAAATCAAGAAGTTCTTATACAGCTCCACCAGTATTCTTTGGACTTAGATTGGAGATCACATATACAAAATAACTGTTGAATATCTTCAGTTTCCATTGTTTCTTTCAGGCTCACTGAAGGTTCTTATAACTTGCTCCTTCCTCCCCTGTTCTCCAGGACTTTAATTTGGGAAACTTTAGCCTTCCCTCCTATATAGGTAATGCTATATCTCGTACCATTTTTACAGTCACTTTCAAGACTTTTTTTGACTTTTTGTTTTACCATTAGTAAATATCAGTCCAATGTAACCATCACAGGCTATTAACATTTGGGGGTTAAAAAAAGTTTTAATCATATAGGGACTATTAGCATTTTCTTCTGAAGAGAGTTGAAAGAAAGAACCAATGCCTCAGCAAATTTGGTTCTGAGGATAAAAAAAGCTGCTGATGTACAGAAAATGGTAAGAGTGTAGCAGATATGCTGTCTGATCCTATTATTTACATAGTTAACAAACACTTATTAAGAATCTACCATGTACCAGGAACGGTTAAGCCCCAGTGAATCAAAGAGGTAAAGACACCCTCCCTTCAAATAGCTCTAGTCAGACTGGGATCAGGCACGCAACTCAAGGATTGCGAGGAAATGGGAAGATGGCTATGCTGGAGACATGTGGCAACATGGGGGGACATGGGAAAAGGAAAGGGACTCTTAGCTCAGCTTGGGGTGGTCAGGGAGGATTCAGGAAAGAGGAAGGACTCGAGTTGACACCTGATTAATAGGTGTTTGCCAGGAAGAGATGTGAACATATTCTAGACGGACAGAGCAATGTGAGCCGAGGTGCTGCTTCATGAAAACAGGTAAGGTGTATTTCAGCACTGATGAGGTGTAAAGTATATGGGGAAGAGGAAGTGACCATGAGCTTGAACAGATAGGGCAACCAGATCATCAGAGACCTTGTCTACTATTCTACAGGGTGGAGGTTCTATCTAGCAGGCTAGGGGTTCCATCCCTTGACTGGCTACATCAGAATTATTTGTATTGTTCAATAGAAATACAGATTCTTGGGCTCATCCGGCTTTCTGCAGGAGTCCCTAGGGTGGACCCTGGTGATCTCTATTTTCAAACATGTTCCCAAGTTCACTTATGACATTTGACCTAAGAGATAATATGGCCTAGAGAACATATGTCATAGTCATAAAAAACAAAAGGAGTAAGGAGTTATTTCCTAAATTTCCACTGGCTTCCCCTGGCTTCCCCTACTTCAGTGCTGGGGGTACCCCCCATCCCTATGATCTCTTCTTTGGCACTTTGGGAGAAGGAGAAGAGTCAATGGGTTCCTGAGATGGGGGATGCAGAAGGGTGCCCCAGTGCCATGTGGACTGACCATAAATGTTGAGCAACCAAGTCAAGAATCTTAATGGCACCAAATGCTAGCTGCCCATTCAAGTAGTATCTTAAACTCACTTCTCCATGTAGTTACTCGTTCACAACTTTTAAGGAAACACTTCCCCCAAAAAGGCAGAGAACTATGAGATTTGCAAACTGTTATTCCTTGGCTTCCTGAAGAACAGCTCTCAGTAGCTCTGAAACCCCATTCCCACTATGAATAAAATCTGGTTCCAAAAGAGAGGGTGCTAAGGATAAGTCGTTTGGCATTCAAGAAAGCACAAGCCTACCTCTGTCAAATGCCATTTTGACATCTTCGATGTGTTCCGTGAACCCAGAGACTCTGTAAAGGCCTTCTGACTTTAATCCTGTTAAAAAATAGAGACAGACTTTAACTTTCACTTCCCAAAACAACTGAAAAAGACTCTAATATCATATTTATACCATGTGCTATCAGGAAATGAGCAAATAGTCAGTGCTCTTATATATTACACACTGTCACATCAGAACTTGGACTTGTCCATCTCAGTTTCCATGCAAGTCTGTCTTCATTTGCTTGCGTGGCAGTGGAGACCTCAGTGATCTAGTCTTCTTCCTGCCTGGCTCTGCAAAAGCGAACCCATGTTTAAGATTCCCATCAATCATGGTCTCCTTCTTCCTGTGTTCATCAGATTGCTGATTGCACTGCTTCAGGAAACAACCCACTTTCTCCCCAGCATCATCTTAATCCATGGTGCCATATTGCATGTAGCTCTGTGCTAGGTACACACACATACATGTAGCATATTATACTGATTTTATTGGAATGATACAAATTTTATAGGCTTTTATGTTTAATAAATGACAATATGTTAAATGTTTAAATATGATCGATTTCATTGTTACACTTTCAAATAAATGATCATGCAAAAAGATGCAGGAAATAAAATTCTAATGAATGATTCTGGAAACTTTGCTGTATATTTAGGCTAAACAAAGGATGTGGTTTCTCCTCCTAGATCTTATCGATTTGTTAAGATTTGTCCTAAAGCCTACCCAGGTCCCAAAGGAATCAGAAGGGATAGAGGAACAGATTTCAGATCTTGCATATCAAAAATCAGCTCCTATAAAACTATAGCTACAGCAAAAGCAAGCAAACAAATAGCTCTACTCCTGCTGAGTACACTCTGTCAAGTTCTTGATATCTAACATACATTCCTGCTTTTTATTTGGCAAACATTTATTGAGTGTGTACCATCTGCCATATATAAGGGTCTGCATCAGAGATAACAAATGCATGGCATAAATACTGCCCCTCCTCTCTCCTGTGACCACTGGAGACATTTTTAATTGACTTCAGCTCTTTCTCCCACTGAGCCCCACTCAGCCTGAGAATTCGTCTCGTACAGTTATCTAGGTAACCACTACTGGTCAAGTGAGTTGGCCGACAAGACGAGACCTAGTGTCATCCTGTTCTAGTTGGTGGTGCATGTAAACACACCTCAGTATGGCTGTAAGCTGCACTGTGACAGAGGCGAGGACACAGTGGCACCTGGGAGCACAGCACAGTGAACACTAACCCTGTCTGATGACAGGAGAGGCTGTGGGGAAGGTCTTACTGAGGAACTGTCTGTAAAAGAAGTCATGAGGGATGGGCTGGAGTTTGCCAGAGCAGCAGAGGCAGCCATCTCTCCTTCCAATATTATCTGTTGTTTTATCTGTATTATCTGTTGTAACGGAACCTTTGATTTTTAGAACAACATCCAATGCAGTGACTGTTAAATTCTGGCCAATGTGAAGAGAGCAGAAGTGATGTGTACAGCGCCTGAGTTGTAGCCTTGAAGAGAAAGAGCATGCCCTTTTGCCCTTGGTTGGTGAGATGGTGGTAGCCATCTGGGATCACACAGATGAGGGCACTCAAGGATGGCGGAGCAACAAGTTGCAGGGCCTGGGTTCCTGCCCCTGGGGAGCTGCTTGACTAGCCATGGACTGCTCCTGGGGCCTGGACTGTTATTAGAAAGAGAAAGAGATGTCTATCTTTTTGAAGGCACTGTTATTTGGGGTCTCTGTGACAGCATTTAAACATATGGATTAAGTAAGTTGATCAGACAGACAGATTTGGAGGTGGGGTTAGGGGAGTTGGTCAATCCAAGAAACTGTGAAAAGAAATAACACAGGTTGCATCCTATATGTTGGGCCTGTACTAGGTCATTTAGATGGTCATTTATATTTTAACCTTTACAACCACCTTATGACTCCATTCACTTTACAGATAAGGAAACAGACATCTAAATGGAGTAAGCAACTTGTTCAAGGTCACACTATATCTAATATGAAACAGGGCTGGGAATCTAACTTCAGGTCCATGATCTTTTCACTCTGCCATGCCATGCAGAAACAAATAGCTATAATAGAGCTTTTGGAGAATAACAAGGAATTTGCTATGGAAGGAAGATGGGGTAAGACGTTGGCAGTGGTGGCAACAAAGCTGGGAACCGGAGAGTCATGTGAATTTCTTCCAGCCCATTCTGTGGTTCTGCTCACATGCACATGTCCCTAATACTTGTGGCTCCAATCCCTTGCCTGTGACTCTCCTGGCATAGATTCCTAATCTGTGCTATTCTAGCTCTTGTATTAGGCATGCTTAGTGCTGCACTCTCCAGGGACACATTCGAGACCAGACCTGGTGGTAACTTTGCCCGAATTATCTGTTATCTCTGATGATGAGGATCACTGTGGGAATGATCCCAGCTTGTCCAGAGACGCACAAGTGCTGATTGCAGGCTCCAGAGAGGCTGATGATCTGACCACAAATCGCAGAGCCCTCTCAACTTCAGGACCCCAGGCTACTTTTCCTAGCCATTCATCCAGAGTCAGGACACCCCTCCTCAACTCTCACCCAGCTCAGCCCGTGCATCAATACCTTCCCCAGATTCCAAAGCACCCCTTACGCTCTTACAGCTACAGCAGTCAAAAGGCAGGAGGCATTTCTTACAATCTGAGATTAGGTGAGTAAGTCTTAAGGGAATAGAATAGCTATAGTTTTCATCCTGCATGGAAAAGGGAATAATTTCCTATCTCTGAAAGGTTTGGGATAACCAGCTATAATGTTCTCTTTTGTTTTGCTTAGGAAAGAATGGGATAGTTGGCCAAGCATAAATAGCTGTAGAATGTATTAAGCCAATTTGGACAGAATAATGGATACCAACTACAGCAGAGCAATACATGGCAAAAATGTTGAAACTTTGAGCTTTATACATGGTGCAATCATCCAAATCACACCCAGAAATCCGCCATATCACTGAACATTTTGATACTGGAGAGCGGCCAAAAAAAGCACAAGTAAAGGAAAGATGACTCAAGAATAACATAAGGAAACTTTTTCTTGAAATGCTATCTTCCTTGCCTCCTTGATTTTTCATTGCATAGATATTTTTAATCTTTTAAGTTTCCTCTTTGAAATAAACAGAATCAATACTAGGAGTAAACTTCTATGGTAGGAAATGTATGTGTTGCTCAACAATTTTTTCCTTATTTAATAGAAGAACTTATTAAGACTCGATTCCAACCTCACCTCTATCATAAACCCTTTCTGAATTGTCCTCAAATAAGATGAAAATGTATTCCTCTGTGACTCCATGGTGTTTTGAATGCACGCACCTAGAACATTTATTTGCCCCTCTGATTCTGCACATAACAGTATGAATTTCTTAAAGGTGAGAACTGTGACTTTTACATCCTCCATGTGGGGCCTAAAATAAATGCTTAGCAAGCTTGTGTTGAGTGCACATATGCATGGTTTGGATATGAAACAGAAATTGATGTAGTTGGGTGGATTTAGTTTATGTGTGTGTGTGTGTGTACATGCGTGCCCGTGCAGACCATTTCCCAACATCAATAGTGGAGAGAGTTGATTTAACAATTATAAGAAAGTTGCCTTGACAAACTAAACATAAGCAGTAAAAATAAAGGCACTATGATAAGGCGTCTTTTCCAAACCTCTTGCTTCGATTTCCCGAATGCATATGTCCACCACCATGGGCCTCTGCGTGTTGTGAGCCTTCACGAGTGTTGTGAGGTCACAACAGTACACCTTCTTGATCCTCTTGAGATCAGGTTGGCAGTCGTTTGGAACGTGCTTGGAACACTGTTTGTGTACGTTCAATCCACAGTCTGTAAACAGAGAAGCCACATTAGCCTTGCCCGGCCCTTTTGTGAAAGCCCAACACAAATTATATGTTACCAAAAATAAAAAGGAAAACACCCAAGGGTTTGCTGTGTTTCTCTGGAACATCCATCCCATTTAGAGGTGATGCTTTCTACAAGATGAGCATGAAACCATCTTTACTCACGAAACTCTTGTATAGTTCCATTTTTTTTCATTAAGCCTTCTCTGTTGCTGGACCACAAGAATACAACATCTCACTGAGATAGTTTTGGTAACTAGCCAGGTTGTTTGTAGGTTTTTTTTCTCTTTTTGGACTGGAAACTTTGGGTCCACATGTGGGCTTTTGGGCTTGGATTCCCAGAGCTGGTCATGCCTCATAAAGGGTATCTAGGACTTTTGCTAGTTTATTTCCCCTAAAGGCCTTGATGCTTCTCTTGTGGAAGAAATGATTGCTTTCTCTGCAGGAACCTCTGATCTTTGGTCTGAGGGACCCATGACCATCGGCATCTTCTTCTCCTTTCCTGAAGAGTTGCCCATAGTTTCCACTCCCTCCTTCCTTGTTAGGCAGTTTAGGTAGGCCATTTTCCTTTCCACTTGCCTTATTTTGACACCTGTGAGTGAAATAATGTCTAACTGGACACCAGTGGGAGTACCTGAGGGTTTACAATTTAGAACAACACCATGTAATGTGATGATTAGAGTAATTATTTATAAAGCTCATATCAAGATCTGAAGCTGAAAAGGTGATTTTAAGTTCAATGAACACATTAAAAGTCTTGTTAGCAGTTGGTATCCACTGATGGAATTTCTCTAACAATAACAAGGCACAGACTACATTCTGGAAAATAAAAATTTAATGGTGAAGTTGTTCAAAGTTGATGTGTTGTCTGTTCAAAGTGCTTTCTAATATTGACTGTTTAACAATAATTAGGGGCCATCCCAGTGACATAGTGGTTAAGTTTGCACACCTCACTTTGGTAGCCCGGGGTTCACGGGTTTGGATCCTGGGTGTGGACCTAGCACCACTTGTCAAGCCACACTGTGGCAGCATCTTGCATAAAATAGAGGAAGATTGGGACAGATCTTAGCTCAGCGACAATTTTCCTCAAGCAAAAAGAGGAAGATTGACAACAGATGTTAGCTCAAGGCCAATCTTCCTCACACACACACACACACACACACATGCACAAAATAGAATAACAATTATGGGCCAGCCCAGTTGGCACAGTGGTTGAGTTTGTGTGCTCCACTTTGGTGTCCTGGGGCTTGAGGGTTTGGGTCCTGGGCATGGACCTACACATCGCTCATCAAGCCATGCTGTGGCAGCATCCCACATACAAAAAAATAGAGGAAGATTGGCACAGATGTTAGCTCAGGGACAATCTTCCTCACCAAAAAAAGAAGAAGAAGAAGAAGAAGAATTTTATATATTATATAATTTATCTATTTTATATATAAATATTATGCACACATGATAATGAATATTACAATCAGCTGCTTTACTACAAAGCACTTAACCACACCAAAGATTTGAGAGGATCTAAAACTATAAAATCATCAAAAAATGATTTTTGAAAAACATCAGATGATTCTCACGTAATGTTTACTGGTGAGTTCTCTCTGTCTACCCTCCTTCCAAGGAAAAAACCAGCTCTCATTCATCTTAGTTTTATCAACATGAGAAACTCAATAAAACTCAAGTGAACTTTAATAATATTTTGATAGATCTATTTGGTGAATGTAAATTTTGGTGAACTGAACTAAATAGAATTGGTTGGTTTTCTTGTTTGGATCCTCTTTTATAAAATGAAGATAATATAGCACCTACTCCTAGGGTTATCATGAGGATTAAATAAGTTAATAGATATAAAGTCTGAAGTGTGGTGAACACTACATAAGAGTTAAATAAAAGGAAAAAATATGGCGATAGAAAATGTAAAGATGCCTCCCCAGCAATTCTTAAGTTTTTTCATTAGGAATTTTTACTATGTTCTCACAAACCTCATTTAAAGCAATTTTTTAAATTGCGGTAAAATATACATAAAATTTACCATTTTAATCCTTTTTAAGTGTACCGTTCAGTGGCATTAAGTACCTTCACATTGTGTGCAACCATCACCACCATCCATCTCCAAATTTTTTTCGTCTTCCCAAACTGAAACTCCGTACCCAATAAACAATAACTCCCCACACTCCCCTCCCCCAGCCACGGGCAACCACATTCTACTTTCTGTCTCTATGAATTTGACTACTTTAGAATCCACATATAAGTGGATTCATATAGTATTTGTCCTTTTGTGACTGGCTTATTTCACTTAGCATGATGTCCTTCTTCATTCAGCTTGTAGCATATGACAGGATTTTCTTCCTTTTTAAGGCTGAATGATATTGCATTGTATGGATAGACCATATTTTGTTTATCCATTCACCCATTGATGGACACTTGGGCTGCTGCTACCTTTTGGCTATTGTGAATAATGCTGCTATGAACACGAGTGTACAAATGTCTGTTCAAGTGCCTGCTTTCAGTTCTTTTGGGTATAATACCCAGGAATGGAATTGCTGAATTCTATGATGATTCTATTTTTAATTTCCTTATAAATTTCATTTTAAGTTCTGAAGCAATAGTGTGTTTATGTAGAGTTAAATACCGATGTTTTATTAAAATGAAGATGTTTTATAACAAATATAAAAATATTCACTTTTGGCAAACAAATACAATTCTATATGCTATAAAGTCTAGTTCATGTAAAAATATTTAAATATTTATTTAATATTTACATATGATGGCAATGATGGCTCTGTCTAGCCTTTAAGGATCAGTTTTCAGTTTTCCTGCTGCTCAGAGGAAATATGAGGTGAAACAGTGGCCATCGGAAAATACTAACATTACAGCCTTAGAATATGTTTTATTAAAAAAAACACACACACAGAAAAAAAACCCAAAAACCCTTTACCCCAGAGAAAGTTGCTCTTCACAGCTAATCTGAATCCCAGAGTTTTGTTCTCAAAATATTGACTTTGGACCAGTTTCCTGCTGAAATTGGATAATACCAGCAATTAGGGATATTTTGGATAGGTATAATTGGGACAGGCTGAATTAATGACTACTGAGTAATTCAAATATTCTGCCACACTGCTCAGTGGTTGAGCTGTGAGATACTTTGTGACTCTTGGTGAGTAAGCCTTCTGTGTTAATTTGGGCATCTGGAACATTTCTGAAGAGGCTGCCTCTGAGCCTACAGATACAGCTTGTCTCACAGCTCTGGGATGGGGGCAGGGAGAGATAACTGACATGCATGGGCACTAATGAACCATCCAGGTCTCACCCTGGTGATTGCTGTATCTACACAGTAGAAGCTAAGATAGCCCCTTCCAAGCAGAGAAAAGATTTAAGGCCCCATGATCCTGTGAACCAAAATGGGCAGTACGGAGAAACAGATCTTCTTAACGTAGTGTCATTAGCTTATTTTATTTTAAATGCTTCATAAGAATTATTTTTTAAAATCATACCCTAGCAAAGAAGAAATCAGTCATGGTGTCAGTGGAAACACAATCCTTACATTACAGGAGGCTGTTCTTGCTCCCAGCCAGAAATGCTTGTCAGAAAAAGCATGGTAAGATGAATTAGGAAGCCCAGTTACACATTAATTTGGCAATTTTTTGCTATTTTGTTAGATGTATCTTAACAAGATGTGTCGTGTGCTCTTAGCGATGGGTGTGTGCATCTAGTTCTACATGGAAAAAGACCTAGGGTTTCAATGTGCTTTGAAAACATGCAATATCAAATCAACGTGTAGAGTTCCACTGATAATCTGAAGCCGAAAAATACCGAGTATGGCCTCTAGAGTCGAATTAATGTTCCACCATTTACTATGTGGCCAAGGGCAATGAGCAATGATGTCCAAGCCTCAGTTTCTTCATCTATTTAGTGGGGAGAATAACTTCATCTCCCCCAAGGTCTATTGGTGGGGCTAAATGGCATGATAAATAGAAAATGCTTGGCTCAATGCTTGGTATGTGGTGAATGTTCACTAGTATTATTATTTTTATGCCCTGCCTTTTATAGTAAAGTGGGGATAGGAAAGAAATATGGCTTTTCTATCCATGCAGTTCCATTGGAACTGATTTTCTTTTAAGGATTACCGCCTATTTGGGGTGGCAGGTAAGTGTCTAAGGAAATGGACCTGCTTGGACTTTTTCCTTTTCTTCCATAAAGATGAGATATTCCTTCTCCTCCTGGCACACACCTAGCCCAGTCTCTCCATGAAGCACAGAGATGCCTTGAATCTTTCAGAAAGCTAGACTTCTGAGCTAAGGTAGGCCTATTTCCCAGCTCTGGAAAGATGCCCTCCAGCTCAACATTGTGGCACTTTATACAAATGGAAATGGATACAGAAAGTTCCAGGTCTACCTGAGCACCGGACCCCTTGGGCGATGAGCCCCCACATGAAGTTGGCACAGTATTCACACCAGTGTGGGCCTCGAAATGTGTGGACCTGTGATCCAGAAAGAAGAAAAATATCAGAAAATTCAGAGTCATTTGGAGGCAGGTGGCCTTGGACATGAAACAAATAGATGAAAGTCAAGAAATAAAGCCCTCAGTGGGAGCGAGCATCCCTTACTGGGCCTTTTCTTTCCAGTGGGCTGGAGTTGTAAACAGACCTGAAGAAAACAGAGATGTGCTTTGGTCTCTGAAAATCCTCCACCAATCCACCATGCCCCAGGTCAGTGTCAGAAAGGAAGGTGGAGAAACAGTAAGATCATAGGGCCGTGCCATCAGCTAAGGAACGAGACTCTCATCACCCCAAAGAAGGCACTGCATGGACAAACCCAAGAGAGCCCAAACCACTGGCAATAACCTGCAGTTAGCTCAGTAAGTTCTGGAAGGCAGACTGTGTGCAGACTATCCAGGAAGCTATAAAAAACACATGATTACAGGACAATTAAAAGGCTCCAAGGCTGTGAGCCACTTCTAAAAAAGTTATTAGAAAGATGAGGGAGTTGGTGGAAAATGAAGTCTACCAATAGGATCTAAAGAACTGCCTTCCCCAGAGACTGAGTCCGCACTCGGCAGGCTGGGTGGCCTCTATGAGTGTAAGCTGCAAGTCCCTTCTGGTTGGCCAAGGTGCCAGTCTCATTGGTTTGTGCCCCAGCCAGGTGTTAAAGATTTTAAATATCATGAAGTAAAGATGGTCTTATCTCTAATTATTCAGGTACGGGTCCTCCTGTGACAGGACCATGTACTAAGATATGATTAAAAAAACCCCAAAAATATATGTTCTCTAGCACCAATGAGCTTCAAGAAGCAGACCTAGAAGTTTCTTAGAAAGCAAATGTGGCCATGGTAAGCCAAAAACCACCACAGGAGTCTATTCGGGGGCATGCAAATCTACATGAAAAGGTTTTGAATTTTTACAAAATTAAAATATTATGAGACATTATACAAGGACTTCTAAAGTTTTAAACCTCCATTAACAAAAGAAAAGAAATGCAGACAATATTATTCAACACACTGGGAGGTCTGTATACTACTTTTATTGAATAGAAAAGTCAGGATGACAACTCTGGTAACAGTCTGGGAAAATGCTCATCAGCTCTACTTAACAAAAAAAAAAAAACGGCATCACTTTGAGATCTTGCTTTATTTAAATATGCTAGTAATTGGGTATACATAAAGTGGCAAGCCAAACAGACCCAGTTCCCTCCTAGTGGAACTCGCAGATTTGTAAAGACAGACAAAGTGAATAAGTTAATAAATCAAAAAGAGAAACTTACGACCATGGTTTCTATGCAATAAAACTAAGTTATAATAGTCTTTTGGTATTTCAGTTTATCACATGCAAACTGCCATTATCCTATTTCTGCTTTGAAAAAAGTCTCTCAGAATTTTTTTTACTAAAGTGGAGAATTGTGCTGCAAGGAAGTGACACCAAGATGTGGCAAAGCACGCCTTGCAGGAAGGCAGAGAGTCCATCCTGAGGGCATCGCCTTCTCACAGAGCCTCAAGGCCGTGACTCACCCAAAGTCTCCCTTAGATCAATCTTGATGCTAAAAGAATCCCTCAGTAAAGAGTCCTGTGGAAAGTTGAACATTTTCTAAATCCAGCCATCAAAGGCTTCTTAACATTTTACTAGAAATGCTCTAAAGGGACTGCTGGTTAATTATGGCAACAAAGTCAATTGTTAATATGCTATTGAAATTGCAAGAGCAATTAAATAAAATAATATGTAAAATAAAAATAACTCCAAACAAAAAAAGAAAAGGAAAAAAGGTGTGGAAAGGGCTATAAAAGAAAAAATGAGGTCGCTACTAGGGAGACTGAAGAGGGGCCCCAATGTTATCCTCGCCAGTCAGGAAGGCCTCTCTGGGAAGGTGACCTCAAGCTGCTTGAAGGAAGAGAAGGAGACAGTCTGGTGGGGGCAAAGGGACAGCTGCATTCCAGGCAGAAGGAATCTACGGAGGCCATGCAGGAGCAAAAGAGCTTGACGTGACTGAGGAACTAAAGGGCCAGGGTGGCCAGAATGCCAGAGTGAGGGGGAGAGGAATTGGAATGAGGTTGAAGGTAGGAAAGGGTCTTGAAGCCTTTATTAATGTGTGGATTTGGTTTTAATCTAGGTCCAACAGGAAGTTCTTAAAGGATTTTGAGTAGGAAGGTGCCTTTTTTTTTTTTTTTTTTTTTTGCTGAGGAAGATTTGCCCTGAGCTAACATCTGTGCCAATCTTCCTCTATTTTGTATGTGGGTTGCAGCCACAGTATGGTTGCCATTGCATGGTGTAGGTCTGTGCCTGGGGAACTAAATTTGGGTGGCTGAAGTGGAGCGCGCTGAACTTAACCACTAGGCCACAGGGCCGGCTCCTGGAAGATGCTTTTTAAAAAAGATATTCTGACCATTGTGTTGAGAATGGATGGGACAGTGGTAATAGCAGAAGAGATTCAGAAACTAGATAGTATTTTCTAGTCGAGAAATGATAGAGGCCAAGGCCATGATGCTGGAGGTGGAGATGCGAAGTGGATGGACCTGAGATATATTTTGAAGATATAATTTACCGGATGTGATAATAGAATAAATGTGGGTCTTTGAAGGAGAGAGGAATCAAGAATGACTCCTAGATTCTAGCTTTAGAAACCAGGTGGGTGGTGACACCATTTGCTGCGATAGGGAAGATAGTCTTTTGGGGAGAAATTCAAGAATTCAGCTTTGGACAGTTTAAGATTAAATGCTGCTGAAATTCCAAGTATTAGGGTCAGGCAGGGATTCACACATAATTCAACAGCTCAGACGAGGAGTGAGGGCTAGAGGTATACATTTGGCCATCTCTGACAAATACATGGTAGTTAAAATTGCATGAATAGATAAAAACTATTAGGGATAAATAGTAGAAAATGAAGAAAATAGAGGCCAATGCCAAGCCTTTGGTGCTCCAACATTTGGAGAGAACCAAGAGAGTGAAGTGTTTCAGAAGCCAAGAGGAAAGAGTGTTTCAGGGAAGAAGTGGTCAACCACGCTGAATGCTGGAAAGAGGTCCAGTTAGATGAGGGATGAACATTGATCAGACACAGGGAAGTCCTTAGCAACCTTGGCTACAGCAGTCTCTTTGGACTGGCGAGGGCAGAAGTCATACTCAAGTGAGCTGAAGAATAAATGGGAGGTATGGAAGCGGAGAAATGTGGAGGCAAATTCATCCAGAAATCTGGCTATGATGTCCAGCAGAGCAACGAGGTAGCTCCTGGAAGATATGGGGTCAAGGGAAGATGTTTTTTAGTAGAAGACGGGAGACATTAGGGCATGTTGACTTGTCGATGGGACTGCCACAATAGGTACAAGAGACTGGCGATGCAGAAGGGAGAGAAGCAAGGAAGCGGGCATCCTGAAAAGCTGAGGGACGATGGGGTTGAGGGCATATAGGGAAGCAATATTCAAACGGAGAAACAGTTGAGATCTTTCCAGAATTAGTAGAAGACACAAAATCTTCAGATTAAGAAAAGCTAAATGAGTCTCAAACATGACAAATAAAAAGTAATCTATACATGGATAGATTATAGTGAAACTGCAGAATACCAAAACACAAGCAAAATCCTATAAAACAGGTTACCTGCAAAAGGACAGCAATTAGAATGAAAACAGACTTTCCCTCAGCAAAAAGAGAATAATAGATTATGGAATACTTTCAACAAACTGCTCAGAGAGAATTACTGCCAAGTGGGATGGAATCCACGAATTTAAAAATGCATAAGAGAAAAAGACATAAAGATTTGATCAAGCCAGTAAAAAACAAGAGAGGAGAAAAACAAAGCAACAAAACCCACACATAATAGAGGAAAAAAACAAGAAAAAAACTTATACGTCTCTAATCATCATATATATAAATGGCTCTAACTCATCAAATAAAAGACAGAAATTTTCAGATATTTAAACAACTTTTCCAAGAAACACGCTCAAAATATGTGATAGAAATGTTGAAAGTAAAGGGATAGAAAAAGACATACCGAGCAAACGCTAGGCAACAGAAACTCAAAATAGATACACTGATACGAAATACAGATTTTCATTATTAGCGATAAAGATGGTCATTATATAATAATTAGAGATTTAATTTTACCATAAAGGTATAATAATCCTGAGCTTTTATGTACCTGACAGCAAGGTCTCAAAAAATACAAAAGAAAAACAGAAGGAGTTACAAGGAGAAATAGGCAAATCCATAATCAGAATGATTTTAACAACTGCTCACAGAAATTAATAGATCAAATAGCTACAGTTAATATACTGAATATAAAAGGAACCTCATATCCAACAATCAAAGAACACACACTCTTAAAAATCACATGCATATCTACACAAACTGACCACACAGCAAGCCTCAACATTTACAAAACAGTCGATACTATAGAGACCGTATTCGGACTGCAATGCAACAAAATTAAAAATCAGTAATAATAGATAGCCCAACTCCAATATATGTGGAAACTTAAAGGAATTTTTAAAATTTAGCAGTCCAGGAAGAAATCTTAGTAGGAATTATAAAACATCTAGAATTGAAAGACAAAGAAAACTCCCCTTGTGGGGTATAGGAGCTTTAAATGCATATATTAGAAAATAAAAGTTGAAAGTTAATAAGCTAAGTATACTATTGAGGAAGCTAGAAAGATAACAGAGTAAAACAACAACAAAAAAGAGATGATTACAGAATATAATGAAAGAGAAAGAAAAGACGTAAAAGGAATAAAAAAATTAAAAGGTGATTTTTAAAAAGATTTATAAAATAAGTAAACTTTGGGCAAATTGAGCAAGAAAGGAGGCACAAACTATAAAGAGAGGACAGAAATGCAGATGCAGTAAAGACAGAAAACAAAAACCTTGAGAATACTAACTTTGTACCCACAAAATTAAAAGTAATGTGGAATACGTAATTTTCTTAAAAAATATAAATTATCAAAAATGACTCAAAATAACCCAGAAAAACCTAAATTCAATTATATCGATTAAATAATTGAATCTGCAGTAAAACATCTACTCTCAAATAGTCACGGATCTCAAATGATTTTATTAAGTTTTAGCAAATCTTTAAGAAATAAATGATCTCTAGCCAGTACAGACTACTGCAGAGTGGAAGGGGAAAAAAAAGAAGAAAAGCCCCACAATTTGCTTTATGAGGCTAATATAATCTTGCTATACCAGAACAGTACAGGAAGGTAAAATTATAGGTCAATTTCAGTTATGAACATAAATGTAAAAATCCTTAAAAGAAGGATCCTACTGAATGTGGCATTCTGTATTTAAAATGTCATGGCCAAGGAGGATTTTCTGCAGGGATTTAAGGTGGTTAATGTATTACCAGAATTCACCACAATAACAAAACGAGAGAGAGAAACCACAATCATTTCAAAAATTAGAATACTGACAATCAATAAAATTCAACATCCCTTCATAATAATAGCACTTAGCATCCTAGGAATACAGGAAACTCTCCTAAAAAGAGTTGACTAAAGGTATCTATCACGCACACATCATAAACTGAGCATTTAAAGATGGAACATTAGAACAATTTCCTTTAAAGTCAGCAAAAAGATGAGACTGCCTGCTATGAATGGCTTCTCTTGAGCATCATTCTGCAAAGTTTAGCCAGTGTAACAAGACAAAGAAATACGACATATGATTGAAAGAAGAAACGAGGCCATCAAGATTGCTTAACATAAAAGCACTTAATAAAACTTTGCTTAATATAATGAAGAAATCAATAGCACTGCTATACACGAGCAATAACTCATCAAATAATAAAAATCAAAGACTCTGCGGCTGGCCCCATGGCCGAGTGGTTAAGTTTGCGTGCTCTGCTTCTATGGCTCAGGGTTTCACTGGTTCGGATCCTGGGCGGGGACATGTCACCATTTGTCAGGCCATGCTGAGGCAGCGTCCCACATAGCATAACCAGAGGGACTCACAACTAAAATATACAACTATGTACTGGGGGGCTTTGGGAAGAGAAAAAAAAAAAGAAGATTGGCACCCGTTGTTAGCTCAGGTGCCAATCTTTAAAAAAAAAAAAAATTAAAGACTCCTCTCATACAGCAAAATCTAAATTCAGCAAAAATCTAAAATAATTAGAAAATAATGAAATAAATGACAGTAAGGACATAAATAAGAAGAGAGATAGTCTATATTCATGTATGGCAATGCTCAGTATTGTAAATATGTCAATCACCCTCCAAATGAATCTATAAATCCAATGCAGTTTCAATCAAAACCTCCATGGTGCTTTTCACAAAACTTGACAAGTCGCCCCTAAAATCCATATGGAAGAATGGAGCAGAAAAGAAGAGCCATGATAACTTCGAATAAGTGGAAGAGTGTAGAAAAACACATCCAAACACACATCAAGACTTCTGTAGTTACAAAAAGTAAAACACCGTTCAGGATGGACAAACAGACCAGTGGTACAGAGTGGAAAGGCCAGAAACCAAATCAAGCGTAAATGTAGACTCTGTGTATCTCAGAAGCGGTCTTACAAATTAGTGGGGGAAGGATGTCAGAGAGATTAATTATTTCCTATTTCATCTTCCTATCCACCCACTCGTTATTCCCTCATTTATTTGATACTTACATGCCGATTGCCTGCTTTGAACCTGGCACTGTACTAGTCCTTGGATATACAAAGTCAAAAGAGACCAGAGGAGCACAGACCTCCCTGCACTCAAGGACGTCATCTACAAGAATAAGCAGACAACATGAATAATTATCCCACAGTAGCATGATAGAGAGAACAATAGATTCTTCCTGAGAAGGCTGGGGAAAGTGATATTTGAACTGAGTTTTGAAGGATGGATAGGAGTTCACCAGACTGGGAAAGATGGAGCTGGTGGAGAAGTGATGGTGTTGACTGGGGAGGCAGATGACTTGGGGAGAACATTCTAAGAAGAAAGAGCACAGCCAAAGGCCAATGAAGGTGGGCTTGGTTTTTGAAACGCTTTCTTTTCTTGTAGGTCATGCAAAAAAAGGAATGACAAAATTATTCTCTGGAACATCTCCAGTGGATAAAGAAATTGCATGGGAAATATCTCCATACTTTGGGGTAAGAATGAAAATACAGTATTTAGAAATTAGAAGAGTAGCTTCAGTGTTTACTACACATTGACAAAACAGAAATCAGCCTATGGAATGCTTCAGGAAACACAGGAAACGCTACTCACAGATTTTCTAAAATTTCGCTTTTTGCCAATATTTTAAAAAATAATTAAGCATATCAAAATTGCATTTAACACTTATTAGCCCTGCCCATATTTACCAACATTGTTTCCCCTCAATGTCTCCCCAATGCCTTCGATCCCATTTCTCCAGCCAAATAAACGCAAGTAGACATTTTTGAATAACAAATAACTTTGAGTGTCCCCACAGAAATAAAACAAAATGGGGACAGAGGGGAACATAAAGTTAGTTAAACATTATTTTAGGCCCACTGCCTAATTTCCTCTTTGTGATGGGCCACTGTTTATTTTCAGGGCCGATATACTGTTCAATTTTCTTTTGGGTCCACAAGGACAATCTCCAGATACTAGGCTATATGTAAATGCTGAGGGCACTCTCTCTGAACCCATTTTCTTTGGGGTTGAGTTATGATGTCTACTGTCCCAATGAAATACCCCATATCCTGAAAAGTCACTGATCAGCTTTTTCCATTCTCTTAAGTTTATTGATTTTCAAGAATATCTTTTCAGAAAAAAGAACATTTTGCAAAGTTTAGGGCAGTAACTAAAACACCCTAGACAGGAAGAAAATACCCCAGACAGGAAGAATGTCTGTCCAAGACTATTATACTGGGCATGGTCTGCCTGGAATTCAAAAACCACACCAAACAGAAAAAGATGATATTCCAGGAGATAAGGTATGTTTGACAAATAGCCCAGGAATGGCTACTTAGCAAAAACAAGAGAAAGAAGAGCTGTCAAGAAAAACCTCGGGTGTTTAGCGAGAATTCTCTGACTTGACTCTAAATGAGCAGGATGTTATTTGTCTCACATCTGCTGAATCTGGAAGGCAGTAGTCCCTGGTGGTTTCCTAACAAGTATGTTTTCACGGGTCAATGTAGACACCGCCCGAGTGTATAATCAGCTCAGCCCAGGTTCTAGACTGTAAAAAAGCGCTATTTATGATGTGCCACAGTTGAGAAATTTTGCTTTTTCTTAGCGTACATCAGGGTTTCTCAACTTTGGCACTATTAACCTTTGGGGCAGGATAAATCTTGGTGCCTTGTAGGATGTTAGCAGCATCCCTGGCCTCTACCCACTAGATGCCAGTAGCATCCTCAGCTAGAACAAACACAAGTGTCTCCAGACATGGCTGAACGTGTCCCAGGGGGCAAAGTCATCCAGGTGGACAATCATTGGTGTAGACTAAACCCATATTGCCTCAGTTGGTCATTCTTATTATTTATGTTAAAAATGAGAACTTTGTTCTTTTACTTTGGTTTGAAAAAAGACCCTGCGTTAAAGGCAGTTTTTTTCTTAGCTGCTTTGTGTGCATAGAACAGGGGGCTGGAGGTGGCTGAAGCCGCTCTCAAGCTACAAGTCACTGGGTTTGGGGGGTCACCTAGTCTAGCCTTTGCCCAGAGTTACCTGAGGGGCTGCAGGGCAGGCAGCTCTTCTGCGGCCACCCAGAGGGGCAGCAGCACTTGGCCTCCTGACCTCAGCCAACGGTTTTTCCTATAATCTACTGCATTTCCCATAATCATGTGACATTGAAATCTTGTAAGAAATTAAGTTAACTTTGGACTTTCCCCTCTTGCAGGATCAGATGAAATACTGACCTTGAAGTGAACCTTTTCAGATGTAAGAAAAATAGCCAAGGGGAATCACTCAGCCTGTGACAGAAGACTCTGGGTTTCCCTGAGGTCTGCTGAGCACATGCTCTAGGAGAGCTGGGTTTCTCAACTGTGGCACCACTGACCCCAAGATTTGTCTATTCAGCAGCTGTTCTAGTACATTTCACACAGCACTTAATTTCTAAAACGTTGACTGCCTCAAAGCTTTCTGGGAATCTCCCCGTTGCATAAAGTGAGATATTCTTGCGCTAGCTAACTTCCTCTCAGGTTTACGAGGGCTTCAGCACGAATGTTCTTTTGACATCTCCCTGCTCAGAACCCTCCAGTCCCCCGCCCCCGCCCCAATGTCTATTGCAAGTTTTCTCAACTTCGGCACGATTGACACTGGGGCTGGATAACAATTTGTGGTGGGGGCCTGTCCCGGGTATTGCATGGCATTTAGCAGCATCCCTGGTCTCTACTGGATGCCATTAGCATACCTGAGTCATGTGAGACAGAAATGTCTCCAGACATTGCCAAATGTCCCTGCAGAGCAAAACCACTCCGGTTGAGAACCACCAAGGAGAGAAAGAGTTCACATTCTTATGTCACCACTGTCTTTTCTTGTACCTGACAGTGCCTGGCACATAACTGGCCCTCCGTCTATATTTGCTGAATTAAAAAAAAATGAATGTCTAAATAGTTTTCTCTTCTTAGAACTTTCAAAAATACCCAACTAATATGAAGAGTGATCACTGGTGCTTTTTTTCTTCTCCCCACAAAACACAAAAGGAGCATTTCTCTGGACTTAAAGTGCCAGAATCAGCCATTTAGTCAGTTAGAATAGTCCCTTTGAATTATATGTTCTTTGGGATAAAACAAACTCAATGCAAAATTAATAAGAGCTGAGCACTTGATATGGGTCGGACTCACTAGCAGCTGATTTACATTTGTGGAACAGCTCAGCCGAGCCACTTTCCTGGTGTGTGGCCTAACTGAGGAGTCCCTTTTGGGTTTGCTGTCAAAGCTTATTCTTTTTCCACCAGGCTCTGCTGGTTTGTAAAGGATTTACAATGACAGTGTCCTGCTATTTACATAAAAAACACGCCAAGAAGGTATAAGATAAGCTTTAAGTCAGACCCTGGCAGGCAGAGAAGGTGCTCACCTATGTAAGAACCTTGTCTAGAAAGCCTTTCTTCAGTTGCCTGAAATTCCCACCACCAACAAAATTCCATTGGATAAAGGCATTGTGCTGTTGGTCTCAAGAGGACCCATTTAAAACATGACTACTGAATTAATTTAGCTGCCATTTTCAAGAGCAAGCCCTTTTAAAAGAACAAGGTCTTTTAAAATTGAGTGCATACTATCTGTGGAGCAATAGGAAATCTTGGTGAATCACAGAAGAACGGGTTTTGAGTAAATTGCCAGGTTGGTTTGTCAGGAAACAGGTGATAGTTCAATTTAACCATAAGGTGTAGCCTATTAGCAGAATGCAAAGCTTCAAGGAATGAAGTGGAGAAGGTGAAGCTAAGATCTAGAAACCAGGGCTGGCAGGTCTTAGCAGGATGGTTTGACGGAGTCACCCAGCAGACAGGACCAATGGGAGGGACGCAAGAGAGACAATGCAGGGGTGGAGGGGGGAGAGTTTGCTGGAGACAAACCTCATTGACTTCCCAGTTTTGCTAAGGGCTAGTCTTGGCTCCAAAATGGCCTGACAGTGATGGTACACTGTATAAAAGACGGAACCGAAAGCGTAGAGACCCTTCCTGATACCCAGACAGAGGACAAGACTAACTTGTGCTGCACGATGCCCAGGCTTGCAGGTATTAATATTAATAATAACCTCTAGGCTCAGAGTAGCTTCATGATCTACTTCATGCAGAACCCAGTGGAAAGAGCTGGACTCTGATGTGAAACTTGAAGGGGAATTCTTCAAAACAAGGAGGAAAGGATTACAGCTGAGGCTGATGATAGTCGTCCGGCTATCTACCCAGGAGGACACCTTTCTTTCACATATAACCTGGGCACTGTCCACCCCAGGCATCCTGTAGCTCCAACCACGGGTTTACAGGAATGAGCTCGTGGCCAGAGTGACCTGACCACAGCAGACACCTGGTCCAAGTTAAGCTATTCTGATTGTCTTCCTAGAAACTTGGAACTGGGATTTTGTGGCTGGTCTTGTAACATATAAACCGGGGAGTTATCATCAGCCATATTCTGCAGACCATAGGGACTAAGACATTTTTGTGCAGGGAGAGAACAATGGGGCTGATACCCAGAGAGCAATGAAGCAGCAGGGAGAGAGGGAGAGAGAAGAAGGGAGAGAGGGAGGGAGGGGGAAGAGAAGGAGAACCTGAGTCCAGGTGTACTCCCAGTTCCTCTTCCTCCCCTGCCTGAGTTCTGAGCAGTCCCCAAGGGCTCTAGGAGACCCTCCTGTATAATAGCCCCTTAGTTAGCTTAAGACAGTTTCTGGGGTTTCTATTACTTGAAAAGAGGGAGTTTCTAGTAATGATAATGGTAGAGCCAGGCTATAGTAGGAGGTAGATAAAAATGACTCTTCTTCATAGCACTTTGGGAGCAGAAACCATATTTTCTTCATAAAGCCCAATATTTCCAAGCCCATTTATTCCAGTCTCACTTTGAGTCCCTCGTTTTATATTCACGGCGATGAAGTCTGTCTTTCCTTTAAATTCTTCCGTGTAGACGTGTTTCTGCCAAAACAACCTTCTCTGATGATTAAACAAAAGGAAGAAAATAAAACCCACAACCATTTCTGAAGTTAATTTCTGCCTGTGCCAAAGTGCGGGCATAGCCGACCACCCCTGGCTCTGCTCCCCCAGTGCACAGAAAGAGATCAAGACGGGTATGGAAGGACGATGGGCCGCTGCATGTCCGTGAGAACCCAAGGCAGGTGGAATACTGGGGAGGAAGGGCTGACACATTTTATGAGGTCAAGGAGGAGGAGGAAAAGAGAGGAATTTGCATGTGGGAACAAAAATGGCTTGTTCCAAAGCAAATGACCACTAGGCTGATAAGAATGCAAAAACCAACGAGAGGCATAGAAACCATAAATGGACCACAAACCCCACAGTGGGAGGCGGTGGTGCTGTCACACCCTGGAGAGGAGTCCTAGCAGTAGCAGCAGGACACACTCTCTACCTCCTGAACTTCTAGTCCTGGCCCCAGGATCGTATGGGGTGGTAGGTGTGTTTAGAAGTTGCATGTGACGTGAGCACACATGTGCACATGGCGGATCACGGGAACAGGATACTAATGTGCAGCCTCCGTCTATTGAGAGTCAGGACATAAAAGGGTAAGTTGGGTAACCATTTAACTTAAGGCCAGACCAGGCCATTTTTGAGAGTCACCACACAGGAAGCTGGGACAACAGGAATAAGCCAGGGTGCCTGCTCCCCCTCCTCCCGCAAGTATAAGACTCTGGGTAGCTCTGTATGGCCAGACCCTCTTGCGAACGGAACGAGAGCTGGCCTGACACACCCTGATATGGTCTCTGTATCTCTGGCATAGTCTGGTGACCCTGGCAAGGACCTACTACCTGGAAGGACTCAAGCATAATTCACACAAGTGCAACAAGCCACAAATGAGGGCAAACTGTCGGGTAGGGTGTGAGGAGAGAAAGTGTCCTCTTAGGTAGATGGGCCATAAGACATCTGCTGCATATGCCTTCAACCAATAGTTACTGACAGCCCACTCTGGGCCAGGCCCTGTTCTAGACACGGGGTTTCTGCAGGAAGTAAAACAGACAAAAATCCCTGCCCACTAGGGGTGAGGGGTGGGCGGATGGGGTGGGGTGTTTCCATCTGGTAAGGGGAAGGCAAACACACAGATAAATATGTACAATGTCAGCTGGTGATCAGTGTTATGGAGAAAAGTACAGCTGGCAGAGTGCCGGGAAAGGGATGTGGGGGGATGGATGGGGATGGGAGTACGGATGGGGGATGGAGAACGCTAGGGATGAGGGGAAGGAAGGACAGTTATCCAGATTGTTGGGACTTTGGGGTTCACTGGCCTGAAGATTTTAGAGCTCAGCCACAAAGCGGATTAGGGTAGACCATCTACCACCTATAGGAGAGTGCCTCTTTAAGTCAACTAGCTAAACAGACATGCAGATGTAAAATAAGTTAAATAAAGGAGTTGTTTTTCTGTTTATCAAAGAGTTTTCATTTTAGAGAGGGGTCTGTTAATGTCATCCTTCCTCCAACAACTATCTCATAGTGCCTAGTAGGTGCAAGTAACCTCAGAGAATTTAGGATGTCAATTAGCAACAATTGCACCTGCATACAGCATGGGAAGCACATAATTATTGCAGGAAATGAGGCACAACTTTACTTTGCTTCCAAAAGCTTTTGTTCCCAGAGCTGAATTTTGCCTTTTCCTAGACACACTTTATTTGAAAGCAAGGACAGTAGACGCGCACTGAAGAGCAGTGACTGGGAGCTTTCTGAAAGAATGGAGCGGGAGTTCCCAACTGTACAGTGTTGGGAGTTTCTATTCATTCCTCTTGACAAAGTTCCCGGGGAGAGCGAAGAGAGGGCATTTTACGTGGGGGACTAGTCCTGACTGGGGCAAAAAATCTTGTTGTGGGGTGAGGCATTAGGATCTGCTGGCAGATTCAAATCTCTGGTAAGAGGCCTTTAGATGAGAGTGCAGACAGGGCCTAGCAAGGCATGTGTGCTGATAAGCATTAAAATGTGATTATTTGTTCTTTTTATTGAACACTCACTTTGTGCCACGCACACAATATTCTCAAATAATAACCTGAATTACAAATCAAGAAAGTTTCAGAATAAAGCCCATTAGAAGTCAAGAAGAAAAAGAAGCCCATTAGAAGAAAAAGTTTGTTTTATGTCTTAATTTTACCCTAATTCCAAGCAGATGGCAGGAACCTTTGATAAGAATTTTTTCTTTCTTCAGTTAGTGCAGTGGTGTGTTACTAAAAACCCACTGCTCTATTTATAGCACTGACCTGCTTTTAGAATGTTTTTCCAAAGACCACGCAAAGTTCTCACTTAAAGTTAGTTGGGGGTGAGGAGAGGGCCGAATGAGGGTGGAAGAGGCAAGGAAAGACAGAGGAAACCACCCCCTCCCACGCCAGCCACTCATTCTTAAGGACAGTGGCACGAGCAGCACCAATGAAAGCCACAATCAACTGACACAGAGACTCAAGGGTCTGCTATGTTTCAAAGATGGCTATTTAAAACTCGGAAGAGAAACACTCCTGTCTGGCTTGTATATTCCTCTCCAACAACCTGTCTGTTCTCTGCCTTTGCCTCTCTCCACAGCTGTAAGTTAGAAGAGATTTCACCAAACAAGTATTGACTTTTTAAGCAAACATTTAAAAAGCTGTGGATATTCTTAAGTGATAAATAAATATAGATCATGTTAGCAACAGTACTATTTAAGAGAATAAGATTGAACTATCTTTTCATTTTAAATGTCTTCATTTCCAATTCAGAGATCTAAGACTAAAAAAGACTGAAATTAGTCTTGAAATGATCAGTCACCTAAATATACTTGTGTGCTTTCCACACAAGCTCAGACACAGTATATACACAGAGAAGCTATCCCGTGCAAACACATATCAAGGTAGGGCATACTTCCAATTGTATCTTCCACCCAAAAGAGCTGGAATTTTCAAGAGGAAGGAAAAGAATTTGCAAGTCCAAGAAGATCCACCCTCCCATCCATGGTAGTGCATTCACAAGATGCAAAGAATCAAGATTTCTGCCAAAAGTCAGAAAAACACACTCTCAAGGCAAAAAAATTAATGAAGGTAAACAGAGGAAATAGGAAAGAGAAAAAACAAAGACTTTCTGTGCCCCAAATTAGACCTGTCACTATTCAGTGATGGGAGAAATATCAAGAGCAGTGGCGTAGATGAGGACCTATATAATGCAATTCTTCATCCTCATGCTAAATATGGAGGGCTGAATAACTCCATTCCTCAGTTCAATTATAGCATGCAAATGCCTGAGCTGCTTGCTTTCTAAAAACAGAAGCAGGGCAAACAGACCCAACTAACACGAACATATATTTAATAGACACACATTTGTCCTTAGGAAGGATCGGAAAGCAACAGAATAAAATCGGTTTGCCTGGTCACCTCTGACAAAGGGGCTACCAATTTTCAATAGTCACTGGGCTATGGGCCCTAAAGGAGGTAAGAGTTTAAAACACAATTTGGGGCCCCTGCCTCTTCTTGTCTTCCTGGATCCTTTATCTCCATTCTCTGCAGCTTCCTAATTGACAGCCCATTTGCTGGGGTAAAACCTCTAACTCCATCCTGTCTCTCCTCCTCTCAACAGCATCTCAAGCCAGGCAATTTGGCATCAGAATCTCCTCCCAGCCCTTCTTGGAAAACACACTAGGGCAAAGGAAATAGGCCATAATTTTCTAATGGCAGGCCGTTTCTACAAGTGCTGGTCTGAAATAAAGATAGCAGCACTTCTAGTTTATAAATACGCATGGGAAAATCCACTTAAACTCCCACCCGCTTTACACCTCTTTTTGTTTGGTCTGGTGAGCAGGATCAAGGCTGCGACGGGAGGCAGCTTGGCCAGGCTGCCAGGGTGCCCCCTGCACCCAGAGCACAAACAAAAGCGACTGGATGGTATCTCCTGTCATCATTTGCTTTCACAGCTGTCTACACATAAACCAAAGGAGTGAGCATCTCGGAAAACAAAAGACGAAACACAGAATGTGAATGGGCAACTGTTTTCACTTACTCAGAGATAGCAAGAGTCTTTACTGCTGCTCTGAGTGGAAAAGTACTGCTCCACATTCACCCCAGATCTCTAAATGCCACAGAGTGGGCATGCTCTGTTTTCCTCTCACTGGCCATAGGCATAGGAAGAGGAAATGGGCCCAATTCTCCAGAATGAAGTTTACATACATATTGGTGTTTCTAGGCATCAGCGTCAAGCAAACTGCTTTCTGAGGTTCCATAAAAGCAACGGGGTCTGCATGCAGCTTATCGTGGAAAGCAAAGGAATTCGCTGTCTCATTACTTTACAACCAAAGACCATATGTGAACCATAAACTGTACCTCTCCACCTGCCCTTTTACAACATAAGAAAGAATGCAGAGGCGTGCTTACCTTAAAGTTGTGTGTCTTCTCATAGTTGAAGTGGTTGTCGTTGTGCGTGAGGGCGGCCCTGCGGACCAGGGAGGAGATCTGTGGACAGGCAAAGAGTTTGAGAGGGGGCCAGAGAAAGCCACCTTTGACTCCCACCTTCACCCCCAAGGCCACGGCCAGCAGCTCCTGGCGCTTCCTGCCTTGCTTAGGCTTCCGAACCACGGCACACTTTTTCTCATTTTCCAGCCACAGTTCCTGGGAAAACATAGCGCCCAAACCTCAGATCTTTCTAGTTCCCCCTGCTGAGCCTGGGGAGCTCAGGGCTGTCAGGTTTTTCGAACCGCGGCAAATGTTAGGCAGCAGATTTGAGGCAGCTGCGTCCTGTCTGCAGAGGCCTCCGGCATGTGACCTGGAAGGGCTGGTTTGAGTGATGGAGGGGGCTCTGCGTCTGAATAAGGACGGGCCTGTTTTGTGCTATTTCTTAAGGCCGACGTGTGCCTGGAACAATAGCACACATTCATGTGCACAGCCACTGAAGAATCAATGGAGGAGGCAGGGGCAGGCAGCTTTGTTCCTCTGTCACAGCCCTTTGCAAAGGAGAAACCTCAAATATTCGCTAGCATGTTTCTCACACACACACACACACGCACACCCCAACTAGCTCTGATGTTCAAAGCCTGAGGCTGCATCCAATTATTCTGGGGCTCTGCACCCCATCCTGGGCTGAACTCCAGCAGATTAAACCTTTAAATCCTGATGATTGTTTAATCTTATAGGGATAAAGCTTGCATCTCTTTTTAAAAAAATCTGCCCCAGCACTTGAAAGCTTAATTTTTATTCTTACACATGCATTAAATTAGAACAGTGTGACCACCAAATGGGGCATGGAAGACGAGCATAGCATTTCAGCTCTGAGTCCTACAGTCCTACAGCCAAAGTTTCAAAATAAGAGGAAGGATGTCTTGCTCCAGAATATCCCCCAGTCTCTCTTCTCCCCCCAACTACAAACAACCCCCCCAAGGCATATAGACAAGACAATATTTGTAAACTAAAGCCAAAACATCATAGTCACTTTTCTTTTAAATAAAACATCCTCAATGTTCATTCTTTAGTGCCCAAGCCTAATGTCCTCCTTGCTCTTAAAAGCATCATCTGTTTGATAGTCTCCCTTGAGACCATAGGATTTTGGTCCCAGGTCTCTCCATTAACAGAAGTGAGGAAATCATTATGTCTTGGGAGTACTGCTGATCTGTTGGGAAAGTTTAATGCAGCTAATGCCAGACAGTAAAATCAATGCATTTACAAGCAGAAAGCAAGAAGAATGTAGCTGGCTGCACCATTATGTAGATGGACAGTCCGTGAATTCATCCTGTCCTCTACTGAGACGTGGCCCCACATTCCAGGCCCTCCAAGAAGCCTTGTGGAGAGGAACAAAAGGCCAATCTTTTCCTTGTGTAATTCTTTATTCCTGGCAATTATCATGATTCCAACTTAGTTCAGAAGTGCATCCTCCCATTTTACCCTCTCGTTACCTTCAATAATAATAACAGCCAATTTTTATATTGAACTATTGAGCCCAATAATTTAGGTTGTGACAGACAATATTCAGAATGTGTTAAATGCACTCACTCATTTACTCTTCAGCTCATGTGTATGAGGAACAAGACTTTTACTCCCAGTTTTTGGGTGAAGAGATTGAGGCATCAAGAGGTGAAGCAATTTGCCCAAGGACATGTAGCTGGCTTAAGCGGCACAGCCAGAACTAGGACCCAAAACATCTGCGTCCAGCACCTGTGCTCCTGAACACCAGTCCTGGTGCCTAAGTAAGCTGATGTGATGCCACACCCTGCCATTGGTCCTGCCAAATGCTTTATCTGAAACATTGGCCAAGGCTGCCCCCTCCTTACCATTCTTGCCCCACAATAACGCAGACCCTTGATATCTCTCCAGTCTGCCTTACACACAGTTGCACAACCATCTTCTTAGTCCAGTCACCACTCCACGTCTGCTCAGAAAATATCAGTGATTCTCCATGGCTTAACTGTGTCCTGGCATTGCAGATTTTTCATGAGCTCGTCTCAATCTATCCAGCTCATCTATTCCCCCACACTCCCCTCCACAAATCCTACAAAACCTCTTCCCTTACATACTCAACTTCTCACCTTGTCGCTTGCTCTGTCCTTTAGCATATTCCAGCGTCATTTCAACATGTGTCTACATTTTCACCAACATTCATCTTCTAACTCAATTGCTACCCTCTCCAAAAAGACTTCTCCAAACTCCCCATTGGAGACAAACTCTCTCCTCTGAAATCCCATAGCAGTCTTTCTACATTTTTCTTATTGCCCTGATCACTTTCTATCTTATACTAGAGTGACTTATAACAGGTCTTATATCCCTGCCACATTGAGAACTCATTGTGACACGCTCTATGTCTAATTAGTCTTTGTTTCCTCCTACAAGAGTGTCTGATAAAATTCCTTGCCATAGCAGGCACTGAATAAACAGAAGTTGCCAGAAAGTACCTCGCGGATAGGAGGTCAGAGTTGTAGAGGAAGGTATGCAAAGGTGGCTGCATGGGGTAGGGTCCCTCGCTCCAGCCTATGATCACCCATTGCCATGCTTAGCTTCCAAGGACCTGAACCTCTGGAGGTCTGCCTTCCTGGAGGGCTCCACCAGACTCCTTAGCCCTCCTTCCCATTGCCCAACGCTAAAGGACAACTGCCACTCACAGAGATTGAGTGAAGGCATGGCATACCTTTGAAAGGCTTCTATCCTTAGCCTAAAGGCAGAAGGACAGAGGAGGAATAAGGGTCCCTTCCCAAGCCTTCACAGCTAGCAAATCAACAGAGACCTTTTGATGGGGAGCCATTCTGTGTGAGAAGAGATTCTGTGATCTGAACTAGGCTAATTATATGGATATATGGTTTTAGAATCTGATGAAATAACTCTTTAAATGGTAAGTGGGCAGAAAGAATCTCCTTTTGCTTCTGGTATATGGGTGATTGAATACAAGGAGATATAATATTTTCTCTTGTGTCTGTGCCTTTACTCAAACAAGTAATTTTTATTTCTATTTGTGACAGTGATTTCTTTTCGGATATTTGTTCTATAGAATTTACCCAAACACAAGACACATTCAGACATGTGAAGGAACTACACACTATTCACTTAAGACGCATCTTTACAGGGAACCAGAATTGTTGGCATTGAGTGAGCATTATTGTGAGTAGTGTGGATGACCCCAGATCACCCTCTGAATAAAGAAAAATGATAGCAAATGCCTCTTGGTAAAAACTTCCTCCTAAATCACTCCATCACACAGAGCTCTTCTCTATCCAAGCTTCTCAAGGACAACACCTTCATTCCTTTTGTATCCCCCACAATGACTCACATAAGTGCACTAGACACGGTGAACATTTAATACTTTTGCTTATAGTCTTTTTCTAACAAAAATCTCTATCTGGACCATTTTTATCTACACGTTCATTAGATGAAGCACATTTCTCTACACGCTCTGTTTAAATCTGGGATTTTCAACCTTGGAATTACTGATATTTGGGGCCAGATAATTCCTCGTTGTGGGGGCTGTCCTGTTCATGGTAGGATGTTTAGCAGCATCACTTGCCCCTACACACCAGATGCCAGAACCCCCCAATTGTGACAATCAAAAATCTCTCCAGACATTGCCAAGTATCTCCTCTGAGGCAAAACTGCACCCAGTTGAGCATACCTGATTAGATTAATAACAAATATTTACAGCATGCTTCCTACGTGCCAGCTACTAAGCACTCTGCATATATTGACTCATTCAAGATTTATAACCTTATGAGGTAGGTACTGTTACAATTATACCCGCTTTAAAGATGAGGAAATGGGAACTGAGAGTTTAAGTGACTTGCCAAGGTCACACAGCTGGTAAGTGATGGAGCTAAGATTAGAACCCACACACAGCTAATTAAGTCTTTGCTTTTATTTCCCCCAAGAACAAGTTTATTTTTTTTTATTGTGGTCAAATACATATAACATAAAATTTACCATTTTAATCATTTTAAAGTGTACAATTCAGCAATTCAGTAGCATTAAGTACATTCACAATGTTCAGCAATCATTACTACTATCTAGTTCCAGAACATTCCCATCACCTGAAATGGAATCCCATACCCATTAAGGAGTCACTCACTATTCCCCTCTCCCTCCAGCCCCTGGCAACTACTCATCTGGTTTCTATCTGTATGGATTTGCCTATTCCGAATATTTCCTTCAAATGGAATCATACAATACGTGGCCTTTGTGTCTGGCTTCTTTCACTTAGTATGTTTTCAAGGTTCATCCATGCTATATCAGTACGTCATTGCTTTTTCTTGCTGAATAATAATCCAGAGAAGGGACACAGCACAATTTGTTTATCCATTCATCGGTTGATAGACATTTGGGTTGTTTTGCTTATTGTGAATAGTGCTGTAAGAACACTCTTGAACAAGTTTTTGTTTGAACACCTGTTTTCAGTCCTTTTGGGCATACACTCAATCTATGCTTTTAACCCCCCTCCAAACTGCCTCTCATCCAAATAATGTTCACATTTAAAAATATCCAGGGGTTCAATGCCAGGTTGACTCTCATCTCCACTGTTAACCTGTTAACCACTGGCAGGGCTGGTGTTCCCTGGTCTGGTTTTGAAAGAGGAGCCTTTGTTTTGTCTGAGGCCTCTTTCAAAGCAGGTACTACTTAAGATACTCTTGGAAGTAGGTGGGGCTATAAATAAATGGTGCAATAAGCTCACCACTTCCCCTTTCCTTTTTTTATAAATAAGGGTTGGGATTCTATTTTCTAGGTCCTCTCACTGTTCTTTCTTTCTATGATTAGGATCCTGGATGCAAGAAGGAATCAGGTTACAAGAAGGCAGGGGAAGGTTGTCAGGCGAAGTCAATGAGGCAAGGATGGGTCAGTGGGCAGGCAGACACAGGAACATGAAGCCCACTGGGGTGCTTGTGTACATGTAAAGTGCCCAGGGGTAAGGGATGGTGGGAAAAAGAAGGAGGCTCTGCCCTCTGTGCTGGCTTTAATAGCCTAGCATTGTAAGCCCAGAGGGGACCACAGAAATTCATCTAACCAATGGTCCTTTCTCCACCTTGCTCAAGCAAGTCAACCTCTGGGGACCAAGACATTCTGCCTTATTAGTTCAGTTCTAGAAAAGGTAATTTACCATCAACCAGCAATTCTTCCACAGATTTCCAGTAAATTCCTGTTCTGCGTTTTAAGGAGGGTCATTGGAAATGTCATCCACAG
Organism: Equus quagga; assembly: GCF_021613505.1. NCBI lineage: Eukaryota > Metazoa > Chordata > Mammalia > Perissodactyla > Equidae > Equus > Equus quagga. Next base: position 85,093,732 of record NC_060274.1, on the reverse strand, counting down.
TTCCTAGATAGTCCCTCACACTATTCCAACCCCACTCCTTGTGCCCCTGGGGTCCCTCTCACTTCTCTGTCCCTTGAGTCTGAGGCCCCCTTAGGTGCTGAAAGCCCAAGCAATACCCCTGCTATAAACACTAGCCTGCAGCTGCAGGCCTCTGCTGCCCCATGGCAGAGCATGAAGCAAAAATCAATATTACTAATGCTGGCAAGGGGTACGAGGAGCGCTCTCTAAGATGCTGCTGGTGTTTGTCTGGAGTGGCTTCTGTCTGTGGAAACAGTTGGCAGTGTAACAAATGCCTCACGTGCACTGACCCAATGATTCTATTTCTAGGATTCTCTGAAGATGGTCTTCAGACAAAGAATTACATAGATAGATAGATAGTCATCATAACAATATCAAGAAATTAGAAAAGGCTGAAATATCCAAGATAGGGGAAAGGTTAAATAAATTATGGTATAAACATATAATGGAATATGTGGACACTAACAAAGATGATTAAAATAACTTTTAATGATGAAGGGATATTCCCCTGATGTAATGCTAGATGAGAAGTAGGCTCCTGAATCCTACGTGGTATGATTTCTGGTTTTGTAAGTTGATGCACACAGAAACCATCAGAAGGCAACACACCAAAATATCTCCAACACACAAAACTGTCGGAGATAAGCAACAGCTATCTTTGGGTAAAGGAACTTTAATTGAAATTTATCTTCTTCTTTATTCTTTCCTGTTTTTTTTTTTTTTTTTGAGTTTCCTACAATGATTACGTTCTATTTCCGTTATATACAAATACAAATTTTGTGAATTACATTATAAAAACTTTGTTGGGTTTAGTGTGCATAGATAATAGATTCTTAACGTCATAGTTAACCTTTAAGCTCATCTAATTCCTCCAGCTCTTTTTACAGGTGCAGAAACCGAGGGTCACGGAAGTTCCGTGATGTGCGCCCCATCACAGGGCTATCCTACAAGGAAATCTAGACCCAGATGGACTCCGAGGTCTCCTGCCTGCAACCCTCTACAGCTAGTGCATCTCACATGTTACAACCTAGACTGCTGGGCCCTGCCCCAGGGTTTCTCGCTCGGCCAGTCGGAAATGGATGATGTTGGGACCACACTTTGAGGACCCCTGTCTTGTGTTTTCCATTGAACCTGTGGGTGTCAACCTTGATGATCATTAGAATCATTGGGGAACAAACCAACAAACAAACACAAACCACGCTCACACTCCACAGCAGAACAATTAAATCTGAACTTCTGCGGATGGGCCCTGGACTTTCAAGAAAATCCTCCAGGGGATTCTAATGTGCTCTGAGCCCTGAGAGCTGCTGCACTCATGGCAAGTGCTTCAATTCAGGGGGATTGTTAGAGACCACTGAAGTAGGAACGTGGTAAATGCTCGACATCCCCCCACATGTGATCACGTTTCTATTCCACCCCACCCCCACCTCCCATCATGCCACTTAAAACCTCCACAGATTCTTAAACTAAAGGCAAAAATCCATACCACGGCCTACATGCCCACCTTTCCAGCCTCACTTCCAATCCCTTTCTTCCTGTCACCTTGAGAATTTATAATCGTAACCTATTAGTTTGATTTTTAAATTATTGTCTATGGACCCCCACCAGACTGCTAGCTTTATGAGATCAGGTATTGCGTGTTCTTTCACCACAGTTAAGACCCTAGTGTCATACCTCTGGTGGGGCACGAAGTAGGTGCTTACTAAATTTTGCAGAATGAATGAATGATTGTTCGTGGCTGTAAAACATCTTGAGGTCAAAGGACCACCATAGAGGCTTATCATCATCACAATCTACTTAGCTAGGCAAATCACTCTTGTGAGTCTTGGATATAAAATCCAGGGGCTATGCCCTTGGGGGTTTCCTTCTGACCAAACTACCAGATTTCTGGTATCGCAGATGGGGTACTGGAAACAGGGGTACCCTGTGGAGTCAGGCCCTAAGGGACACAGTCAGGTTTGGGACTAGAATAATATTAAAAGTAGCATCATATATTTGTGCAGTACATTATATTTCTTTCTTCTCTGAGGAAGGTAGAGCAGGTGTCATTATTCTCATTTTACAGATAAGGAAATTGAGGTCCTAACAGGCATGTCTGGGGGAATAGAGTCAGGTCTCCTGGGGCCGGCCCGGTGGTGTAGTGGTTAAGTTCACAAGCTCTGCTTCGGCAGCCCTGGGTTTGTGGGTCTGGATCCTGGGTGCAGACCTATACACCACTCATCAACTCACACTGTGGAGGCATCCCACATACAAAATAGAGGAAGATTGGCATAGATGTTATCTCAGGGCCAATCTTCCTCACCAAAAAAGAGAGAGAGAGAGAGAAAGGAATCAGGTCTCCTGATTTTCTTTCCATGGAAATTCCTGACACTCCAGTTGTAGCAGATCAGCAGTGGTGGTCACTAACAGCCCACAAGGACTCATTCGTCCTCTCTGTTTTTAGGGGACTTTCTAGAAACTTTTAAAACAGAGCTTTCCCCACAGTTCTTCTATTAACTTTATCTCCAGTGACTAGCATGAAGCCAACCCTAGCTTGGCACTCACGGAAGTTTTGTTGCACGAAAAATAAACATACGAGTTTTTTTGCAGTCTTTCTATTTTCCTTGCCTTCCATCAAAATGACTTCTAATTTTAAAAAGAGTCAACAGTCTCTCCTTTTTTTTCTTAGACCCTCAGTTCACTTCCCACACATACGTCTGGGGTTCTGGGGTTGGATGACGAGTCTGGGCTGGACATTGTTTCTCCAAAGCCACAAAAACGTTAAATCCTGCCCGGAGACACTGGGGAAAATGCTGCAGGCATTCATTCAGCCCAGATCAGCAATGGGAAATCTGTTTTTTTCCTTTTATTTTCACTCTATGGGTCACACTTAAATACTTTTAACAGCCGGATATGGGGATACTGAGTGTATGCTTACTACTTATTATATCAGTATCTACAATACATTATACGCATGTATGAGAGAGAGAGAGTGAGCTTCCTACAGGAGACTGGGGGAGAAAGGGGCAGGAAGATTTTCACTGTGGTCTTTTCTGTGGCACCCTAGTTCTGGCTCCCTCTTCCTGTTTGCAAGTGAATAAACTAGCAATATGAAGTGAAATAAGCCCCAATTACTGAGTGATAATCAAAGGGGTGGTGTTCTTTTATCAGCACTCCTAAGCCCAGCCCGTCTGATCCTATGTACTCTGAGCACTTCCTTCCACTGCCAAGTAAATCTTCCTTGCTCTTCCTAAGAACGGCCCCGTGAGGGTTTGCTATGTTCTTTGCTTGTGGTTTGCAGTGCTGAAAGAGGAGGAAGACAAAAAGGGATATGACTAAACGGCAAACTCACTCTCATGACAGCTAAAGAAATGAGAGAGACCAGGGTGGGCCTCTGCCATCTTTCCCGCCAACGTGTTAGTTAAAGCTGAGTAAGACGGGCTTTATTTGAGTTCATCAAAACATCAGGTGTCGAAGGCTGACCTGGCCGACTCCTAAAACTCCCGGTGACCTCCAAACATGCTGCATCCGGTCCAGGGAGGAGAGGCCTCTGTCTCTGATGGCACAACACGTCCAGCTGCCGCTGCAATTGTTCTGCAGGGACAGATGGCCATTCTCAACACGAGAGACACAAAGGGCCGAAGGACCGGTCTCGCTGCCTCGCTCACGACTCATTTCCCATCATCCAGAACAGTCAGCGCTCACCCCAAAGTGAAAGGCCTGTGTGGTCTCTAAAGTGGACCAAACTACCTTGTTTGGAAGCAAATAAATAATCTGATGCTTCTTGGGTTGATTGATCATCCAATGTTATGATCACTGTCGTTCCCGTATCGTTTTTCCAGCTGTTTTATTGAGGCTGATGTCAACAATTTTGGCTAATTGCTGGTGCTTTTCACAGACTGCTTAGACATAGAAACAAAAGATACTCCACATTACAGAGAAAGACTTGTGAGGTTGCATTAAGCATCTCATATATTTCAACACGTAGCTGTTGTTGTTTGATTTTTGTTTTATATCAGAGGGTAGTAATCCACTTCCTTAAGCAAGAACTTTAAAATTTAGATTTCCTAAGTGGCAGGATTATTTTCGAGGAAATGGAACATGTGTCAAACCAAGTTGCTTACAATTGCTTTACAACACTTTAGGTAACCTTTAGTAAAACTAAGACCCAAGCTAACAATGCAAATTTTAAGGGAGAAGCAGCTATTGCAGAGTTCCCAGCTGCTATTTCCTTCTTGCGCTATTTTACTCTCTTCTCACATTCCATAGTTATCTCCTTTTCTTCGTATTTCCCTTGCTGTCATGTACCTTCCCATCTCTGCCCAAAGGACTAGGTGCCCAAAATGACTGACACAGGTCTTACTACAAAAGTCAGAGATGCACAATTTCCAGCTGGTGGCACCCAACTGGATCATAGAGCCCAAGTATATTTCTCTCCTACCCCCTCCCTGCCACTGTTGCTCACTCAGTTGAGCCTTAGAAATCTCTGCCAGAGGCTATATGATTGCTGAATTAACATTTTCTTGTCACACTTCAGTGTGGCAATTTGCAGAGCAGAAAGTATCAAACAGGGCCTCAAGTTGCTTTTCTACCAGACTCCCTGGTCAGCAGCTGGAGTCAGGTGCACCTTTATTAAAAGAAAAAAATAAAACTAATCAGCTGTTTTCTGCATGCAAACTGTCGCATGCTGTAAATGACAGAGACACCTATTAAATGGTTTTTCAAAATTTTACAAAAAATATGTCAAATCTTCTACTGTGCTTTTTACAGTGAACAGTCACCCAAACAGAATAGTCCTTGACACCATTCACAACTGTGCAGCTGATACTGCCCAATATAGTTCCTGAGGATATTTATGAACTCAGTACTTCTGAAATATGGATGCTTGCATTTTCCAAATGTGAATCTAAGTTTATTCTGGTCTCCTGTGTGAGTGGTGACTAGGATTTTCAAATTCTGCAATTGGACCTCATATTCTGGCTTGGGAAGACTTATGCCAAGTACATGGCCCTGTAGCGCCTCCCAGATGGAATGTCAGAGTATGTGTGATGATGCAGACACTTCCACCAGCCAGCACTGCTCTGGGAAGAGAGAGGGGTCATGCTAATGTGAAGGATGAATATTTCAGAGAGACAGTTGAGTATGAAATGACCACATCCAATTGGACCTCAGCTCTGTTTTAACACAATAAAATCATTCTTGGACATGTTTCAAACATAGTTTTTACCTTCCTCCCTCCCTTCCTCCCTCCCTTCTTTCCTTTCTTCCTTCCTTCCTTGCCTCCTTCAGCAAATATTTATTAAGCATCAATTATATATCAGGCACTGCTTACGGTCAATGAGAGAGAAGAGTGAACAAGTGACAAAAATCTCTGCTCTCTCATATAATGTAATAAGTACATTATATATTATTCTAGAAAGTGATAAATTCTATGAAGAAAAATAAAGCAAGAATATAGGCTAGAGAGTGATGGGGAGGGAAGATGCAATTTAAAACAAGATGGTCAGGAAAGGCCTCATTGAGAAGGTGACATTAGGGCACAGACTGGCAGGAGGTGATGGAGTGAACTGTGCTGACATCTGGAGGAAGAACATTCTAGGCAGAGGGCTCAGCAAATGCAAAGGCTTTGAGACAGGGGCAAGGCTGGCGTGTTCAGGAAACGGTGAGAATCAAGAGTGGTGGAGTGGTGTGGACTAGGAGATGACGTGTGGCACCCAGGGCCTTGTGGGAGTGAGTAAGGACTTCCACTTTTACTCTGAGTGATGTGAGCAGCCACCAGAGGGCTTTGAACAGATTTGTGGTATGATCTGAATTACTTTTTAAAAGCCTCGCTCTGCCTGCTGTGTTGAGAACTGCAGAAGGGCAAGGGTGGAAGCAGGGAGACCCATTGGAAGGCTAATGCCGAAATCCGGGGAAGGAGAAGACACTGGCTTCTACGCTGGTAGAAGCAGCAGGGTTGGTGAGCTGTGGTCAGACTCTGGATAGCTGACAGGTTGGACATGAAGAGCAAGAGAAAAAGAAGACTCTGGAATAACAGCACGGTTTGGGGCCTGAGTGACGAGATAGATGAAGTTTCTATTATACGAGATGAATAAGATCATGAAAGTGAGGCAAGAGTGAGGCTGAAGGTCAGGAGCTCCATTTTGGCTATATTCACATCAAGTCGGCAGTTGGACATACAAACATGGAGTTCCAGGGAGAGATGGGCGCCAGAGATACCCTCCTGGGAGTTTTCATGGGTAGAAAGATTCAGAGCAAGAGAGTGAGTAGAGAGAGAACAGCAGCGGCCCCAGGATTGAGCCCTGGGACACTCCAACCATCAAGAGATCAGGAAAATGAGAAGGAACTAGCCAAAGAGAAAGAGAAGGCAAGTTTGATATCCTGGAAGCCAAGTGAAATGATGACACTTTTGCCTAACGCTTCTGATAGGTCAGTTTTGTTGGAGGCTGAGAAAGAACCCAAGAATTTAGTATTGTCAAAGTGAGTGATCACTCTGACAAGAGCAGTTCCCAAGGAGTCGTGGGGGGAAAACCTGATAGCAGATGCTTTACGAGAGAATGAGAGGAGAGCAACTGGAGCAGAGAGTACTGTAGAGCTAGTACTGGACAGAATGGAGAGCGAGGGGGAGCAGCAAAAAGGGGTGGGGAGAACGGGGATCCAGAGAGACTGTTTTTCCTTTTAAGAAAGGAAGAAGGCCACTAAGCTTTCCTTTGCCTATCATCAAACCACAGCCCATGTAGTAGAGTCTGACTCCATTTTTGGTATTTGACTGCTGACAGCTTTCAGGTCAGTCAGAAGGCCCGTATGCCTCCTCCCTTGGTGCCAGTAGGAAGTCAAAACCATGAAGCCGGTGCCGGTGCAGGCTCCCTCACCCAGCCTCAGCCCCGAACCACCACACTGTCCTAAGCCAGTTGTCCCTCCCAGCTCTCCCAAGCCATTTTCAGACCTGCTGAGGAGTCTGTCCTGCTCTCCTCAGAAAGCCTCATTATGTGAGTAATAAAACTTTCATATCCTCTCGATGGGCATATGATAACATCAACTTCAACACCAAACCAAATTTTGGGTGGGGGGTGCACTCCCCCTCTGTGAAGGGGCCACAACAGCCTATCAGAACTGGAAGCACCTTAGATCGGCCTGTGACCCTGACCTCCCACACAGGCTGGGCCTCTTCCCGCTCCCCCATACTTTTTCAATGCTCAGAACCCACGGCCCATTCTCTGAACACATGATCTTCTTTTGTGAAGCCATGCCTCTGCACACATGCTCCCTACTACCTAAAACTTAACAAATGTATTAGAATCACACCAGCAACATAATAGGAAAAAATAATCCTAGCAATGACTGAGCACATATTGTTCCAGGCACATTAACCACTTTCTCGTTCAATCTGCACAACGGTCCTGTGACATAGGTATTCTTATCCGCATTTCACATATGAGGAAACGGAGGCTAAGAGAGCTCTCGCTACTCAAGCCCACACAATTAATAAGTAGGATGTGAACAGAGGATCAGCTGCTTCCATAGTTCACACTCCCAAACTTCACGTGACTCTGCCTCTACATATTCGTCCCGCAGTAGGATTACAATATCCTGAGAAAGGATCCTGCCTTCACATTTTCTAATCTCTAACTATAAAGAGCACTCAACAAAGGTTTTACCAATAAACGACTGTGCCCAGTTTGGCCCAATCTCCCCGCGGTATGAAGAGCAGATGGTAAGTTAGCTGCCCAGGTTCTCACGGCCAGTTAGTCGTGGAGCCAGGACAAAAAGCCAGGTCCTAGGACTGCAGGTCTAAGCTCTTTCCACTATGCAACAACAGATCCGGTCAACGGTCGTGCTCTCCTAGGCTACACAAGTTAAACAAGCCACACACACACACACACACACACACACACACACACATTAAAAAGCATAGGAAACATAGGCAGGAAATTGCCAATGTACATTGTTAAAATCATCTCAGAGTAATTTGGTCATATATATCAAGAGTTTCAAAATATTAATATCCTTTAAGATTCTGTAATTCAATTTCTGAGAATTTAACCTAAGGAAATGATCCTAAATACAGAAAGGCATTCATAGCAGCATTATTTCTAACATTAAGAATGGAATATATTGCGCATGTCTGAACATTAGGAAATAGCTAAATAAGTAGGACACTCACGCAACAATCAAAAGTGATGTTTGTGAAGAGTGTACGGTAACATGGCTGTAATATACATTGTGTGGAAAAGCAGGGTACAAAATTATAAATGTACTATACTTACAAATATATTTAAAAATCCCAATGCAAAAGAAATCACTGTAAGGAAATAGACCAATGTCTATATTTTCTTTATCTTTCAAGATCACTTTAATTGTATTACCTTTATAGTTGGAATGAAGGAAAAAAAGCAAAATTTTGCCACAGAGAAACAAAAGTTTTTTCCCCCAGTTTGCATCAGTTATGTTTTGTACTAAGAGGTCTTTACCTTAGAGGAAAAATTAGGGAAGTTTTGAACATTACTAGAAACTGGATAAATCTAAAGTAGTGGAATCTTCCACAGTCTGGATCTCACAGCTATAATATATTTAAAGAAACTCTCAGATGCAAAACAAGTGGTTAAATAACATTATTGGAAATGAAAACTCTTAATCCAGTAGGTATTAAGAAAGGATTCACTCTCTGTGGGGCCTAAAACATGCCATTTTATGGTCTCTATTTTTTTTTTTTTAAAGATTTTATTTTTTCCTTTTTCTCCCCAAAGCCCCCCGGTACATAGTTGTGTATTCTTCGTTGTGGGTTCTTCTAGTTGTGGCATGTGGGATGCTGCCTCAGCGTGGTCTGATGAGCAGTGCCATGTCCGCGCCCAGGATTCAAACTAACGAAACACTGGGCCGCCTGCAGCGGAGCGCGCGAACTTAACCACTCGGCCACGGGGCCAGCCCCTATGGTCTCTATTGATATAAATTAAAATCGTTCCAAAATGCAAGAGAGAACACTACTTCATGTAAAAATATGACTTAGGTTAAATCTCTGACGAGATGTTGACCTTGAGCCAACAGACACAAAAGTTTTAAAATAAAAATAGTGTTTCTATGATATATATTATTGTTTGTAAGAGTCAGGAGATAAAAGAATAAAGAATAAATATCATGTTCATATAACACAAATTTTCTCTAAATAAATTTATTTAGACCCAGAAAATTACTTCTTAATGTGTATAATATAGCTATGAGAATTTAGATTTTGTAATATTTCAGTAATGATTTGGGATAGAGGAGCCTCCATTTTAAATAACTCAAAAGTTTTCTAGTTTAATTTTTCTCACTTCAGTCTTAAAATAAATAAAATGAAATATGGCTCTGTTTTCTATCTTTATCAATAACCAAAGGTGCCAGCCATCTCCTGAAGAGTTGGTGCAAGAAGCCACTGTAATTGGCCATGTGCTATTTCAGTTGAAAATACTATGTGCTTATCAAACTCCATGGTCACAGAAATGGCAGTTAAATTCTAAAAGTGGTGAAAGGTTTTTGTCTGCTAAGAATTCCTTATTAAGAGTAAAGACTCTGGAGGTAAGTTTTCTGGGTTCAAATTCCTGCTCCAACCCTGCCCAGCTGAGTGACCTTATGCCGAGTTCCTTAACTTCTTTGTGCTTCATTTCCTCAAATGTGAAATATGGATGATGGTAGGCACCTCACAGATGATCAAACGCGCAATTTAAGGTTGTAAGTTGTAAATTGCTCAGATCCATGCTTGGCATCATTTTATATGTATGTATGCATATATAATTTAATGGCTAAATTAACTTGAATGATTACGCAGGTGATGCTTTTAAAGTAAGACCTAATCTTAGGAACGTGTTGACAACTGAGTTTACCTAAGACTACCTTTACTTTATGATCTGCCACAATTAAAAAACATACAGTTATCCAAATTTGATCAGAACACCAGAGAGCTACGCATAAGCTGGAAGTACTTTAATCACAAATGGCAGTTCTTCAGAGGCACCTGGTGGAGCAAATCTGAGGTTGCACTGAAGATGTGTACGTGCTGCCAAAGCAGGCGTGTCTCCTAAAATATTTTGATGACATCAGAAGGAAAAGAAGTAGGAAGAGTGTCTTTCAGGATGTGAATTTATGAAAAACAAACAGAACAAAGGAAGAAATTAGAGCACATATTGGTCCTGGGATGAAAATATGGCTGATGGCTTTGGTCCTGGGCCCCAGTGATGTACTCAGGAAAGAGCCTTCCAGACCCTTGAGGAATGTAGTGAATAGCAGCAGCCCTGTGGACGTCTGAATGGGCTCAGAATCTTTACTTTCAACTTCCACACCTCGCACATACGACCGGGTGAGGGCAGCAGACGGAGCTCTCGCTCCTTTAACATAGCAGACTGTTTTGGAGAGTGGTGGAGCAGATGACACTTCTCTAAAATTAAACCATCAGTATTTTCAGGAGTCACCAGCCCATCCTTGGTATCTTATGAGGAGCCATTTTCAAGGACGGTCATGCCAAATCCAGCCATGGGGGTTTCGACTTAGACCCACTTCCCAAAGGTTCTTAGACTAGGTTCACAGGACATGAAGCATATTTTGTGTTGACCCACTTCCATTCCATCCACTCAGGTTTCAAACTGGTGTTCCTTAAAATATCAGTTACTCTCAGTTGTTCCATGATTAAAGGAGTTTGAAAAATTCTAAATAGATTCCCTTCTTGGAGAATTACCATTTACAGTACTGTTTAAAGGAATCAGCATTTTCCAAACTTAATTGGAACCATGTGAGGCCAATGAGTATCTAGTATCACCAGTGTTTGGGAAACTAATACTTGACATTTAACCCCAGGATTGTTTGAGGATTAAAACAGATAATCCACCTAGTTTGCAGTACCCAAAACACAACAAGGGCTCAATAGAGGTTAGCTGTGATTATTATTAATAACAATTACTCTTTAAATAAGCTTAGCTAATGGTCATGCTGTATTCTGAATGATACACACATAAGAAGACTGGTATTGGTTCTGCCAACTGGCCCTGGATGACACTGTGGGGAGTAGAGATGGTCGTTACATGTCCTTTCTCTCCCACATGGTGAGTCATTCAGGGCCAACGGATGTAGCAACAAGAGGCAAAGTAAGCTCAGGATGCCTGGCCACAGTTGATGGCTTAAAGTGCACTTCAGGACATCTGTTCGAGGTAGGAGGGCAGGAGGCAACACCTCTGGGTACTCATTCCCAGGTTGGTACACCAGCAGAACTTGGACGCAACGTGCTGGCTCTTGTGGTTCCCTCAGAGTTGCTGTGTCGTCCCACTGGACAGAGCCCAGGGTGTCATCTGAATCCTAGCATTCCACATCTGACCTCTCAGCTCCCTGGTGCCGGTTAGTCTGAAGTTCCAGGATCTCTGGGCCCTGACACTAGGTCCTGACATCACACCTGTTTTCCAAAACCCCCTGATGGATAAGAAACAGTCCCTTAGCCCCAAATGACATGTTTTAAACCATGTGAAACCACAGGAAACTGCCCACTTGCCTGTTGCCCTGAGTCCTTCCAGAAAACTGTTGTATTCTGGCAGAAGCCCCAAAACCAACTGCCAAGATCCTCAGGAGAAGGAGTACATGTGTGAAGTGGGTGGAAGCTTGGGGGTGTTGCTGCTTTGGGCTCACTTGCCAGGTTGCAGGCAGTGTTTCATATGGTAGTAGGTTTTATGCATAATGCATTTGTATTTTAGTTTCTCTGCGCACACACACACACAAAAACAAACCCACATGTGAAACAAGGGGTATATTTTTTCCATTAAGAGAAAAACACTGTTCCAAGTACACTATTAAAATAGGCTAAATGAGTGGGACTCTTTTTTCCTGCTTTTTCTCCCCAAGTCCCCCCAACACATAGTTGTATATTTTAGTTGTGGTCCTTCTAGTTGTGGCGATGAGTGGGAATTTATAGACACAAATGTTTTAGTGTATATGAAAATAAGGTATTTTTATGGGGTAGGACAACAAAAATACACAATTACAATTTATTATATGTGTGTATCAGACACTACTCCAGACACTTTACGTCCCCTCTCTGCCATCTAACCATCCACCCATTCATCCAGCCATCGCTCCCTTCCTCCATCCACCCACACAACTAACTACCCATTCATGTATCTAGCCAGCTAGTAAGCCAGCCAACTATACATCCAACTATTCATCTTTTGATCCATTCTTTGTTTCATCCTGCTATCCATCCATCCATTCATCCATCCACCCATCTAATCAACCAACCAACTAACCGACAAACCAATCAACCAACCAACAAACCAACATTAAGTGAACATCCCCTAAGTGTTAGGCACTATGCTAGGCTCTGGGAATCTAAAGTCAAATAAGATCCAGTCTTTGTCCTCTCTTAAGGCAGTTCACGGACTAGGAAAAGTGTCTATTGCCTAGGAAGTCTGACATGTGCAGGGCTTTCTGTTCATCACTGCTGTATTTCACACCTGAGAGTCCCTCTTTCTCCAGGTCTATTTCTTAGTCTTGACTAATCTCCACACTTGGCATGTCCTGAGAATACCAACCTTTATTGCCTGAAAAAATATTCTTCTTCTCAGCATATAACTTAAATTTTGAGTTTATATATGTATATGCATAAAGTTCCAGCAAGCTGGGGCTGCAACTGTAAACATGGACCTCCTCAGAACACACTTCATCCCCTCTGACATCATCCTTCTTCTTTGCTCACCTTGCCAACTCCAATTCATCCTTCCAACCTCCCCTGGACCTCCCATCACTTGCTACAAGAAGCTTTCCTTTGTGTCTATCTTAGCTCTAACCATTCTTTATGTAATTGTTTTTCTTCTGACTCTGACCCTAAGTTCTACATGGTCATGTCTGTCTTGCTCATCACTATATCCCTGTCTTTAGCACACTGCCTGTCTGTGTGGCACTCAATAAATATTTCTGAAAGAACAAATAGATGAATGAGTAAACTGAAGGTAGGTTCTTGGGAAATATATGCTTGACAGGCTGCTTAAAACATATGGTTTCCCCTGCAATTTACTACTTTAGCCAACAACGGAGAGGGAGTAGTATGGTTTTAGTCACCCTACATGAACAGGATCAAATGATAATGATTTATTTTACAGCACAAAGTAGAGTAAGTTATTATCATAAAATGGATCAACACAGTGGGACGAGATCAATCACTGATTCGGGTAAGCAGCTATCTGTACAACCCTCTCATCTTATGGATGAGGAAACTGAGGCCCAGAGAAGTGGAGTAGTTTGTCCCAGGGCCCTAAGCAAGTTGGTAGCAAAGTAGCACCATGGAATGAGGCTTCTAGAATACCACCCAATCCACTTCCTTCCACTTCATCTCCCTGCCATGAGCCGCCGTTTGCTTCCTCGCATTGTCAGGGAACGATTCTGTCCAAAGAAGCCGAACCCAGAGAGGTTTTGGACTCTAAGAAACACCGATGCTCTAACAAAAAGGCCTGAAGCCAAGAGGATTTTAAAACAAATCATTGCTGACCTTGAAAAGAGATCAAATTGTTTCATTTGGAGCTACAGAACATCTCCCCAGAACTTCAGATTATTACCCGTAGACTTGAAATATGAAAGGGAGAATAACAAGAGCGTCTGACAAACTTGACATTTTCAAGAAATTCTGGTCAAAGTTAACATTTCCAGCGCTCCCCCAGGAGACACAAGGCTCAGGTACAAACCCTCAATGTGGCTGGGCCAGGCCAAAGACCCAGCTGAATGATTTCTCCTTATATTGAAAAGAAAGGTCATAATTAAAAGAATCGTTGCTACTAATTAGCAAAAATGCATAAGGTGGGGGAGAGTAAACACATAGGAATTATATAAAGTGGCACACACGTGCTCACAAGGCTGAGAAGCTGATGACCATTTTCAACATTTACTTCCTTAAACTGGGCACCCTGATACTGAGGATGATGATAATGATAATAAAAGATTACACTCATTCAAACACCATGCTGTGTACTTTACACCCATTACTTCATTACTCCCGACAGTAGATACCGGGATAGGGAAACTGAGACTCAGGAGGATAAATAATTTGCTCAGCCCCACAGCTAATAAGGAACAGAGCTGGCTTTTGGGACCAAGATCAGTCCGGCTTGTGTGCTCATGTCTTTAACCTTTACATGATTTTTGTACTTTTCATAAAAAATTAGCTGCTTCCAAGTTTGTATACACATTTCAGTTCAACGTGGATAGGATAAGGCCCTCGGATCTTGGCTTCTTCCCACCCTCTCCCCATGACCTCTGGCCTGGTGAAACCATTCTCTGTCACATGTGAACACAGTGGGACCTGTAAATCACTCTGTCTGAGGAGCATCTTGGAAGCAGGAAGTCATAGACCATAAAGATCAGATGGTTACACTTATATCACAACACAGCTTTTTGCATTAAGAATGGGCCATTGCAAGAATCCCCTGCTGGGTTAAGGATAAAGCATAAGAAGTTACCAGCACAGGTCATGTCACATAATAGGTGCTCAATAAATATTGGCTGGATCTGAATTTTCCCCCAAACTTCTATTGTCACCAAAGAGTGGTGGGTCCCCTGGAAGAAGTGGAGCCTGTCACCAAGATCTGTTCTGAGGGTGTGTGAGGCACGGGCCCTAAGAATTACCCGGCCAAGAATGCAGCGGTTCCCAAACTTTGTTGCACATTAGAATTGCCTGGGGAAATTTAAAAATCTAGAGGTCTACTTGCCACCCCAGATCAATTAAATCACAACGTCTGGGAGCAGAAGCCAGGCATCGACATTTTAAAAAGATGCCCACGTGATTCCAATGCACATGGGCTAAGGGAAATTTGCTTCAAAAGAACACTAAGGGTCAAGGTGCGATTGTGGCTGCTGGTTTGGAAAAGGGGTAATGGTGTCCGATTTGCCTTAGTGACAGAGAGGGAGGAGGCGGAGGGCAGATGTTGACATGTGGACGCAAATCTGATTTGCCGATTGTGTTCTATTGTGTTGATGGCTCCTGTCCCTCTACCTCCTCCCCTCTTCCTCTCGCTGCTGCCTCATCGCTGCCTGGTTTCTACTGGTAGCAGTAAAATATAAAGACCTCTGCATGCAGGATAAATACAAGCTTCTAGAGGCTTTTCCTATGCCACTTGAGCATTTGCTGGAGGATTGTTCCTGCTTTTCTGGATATCTGTGAGCCAGGCATGCAGGGAGGGGAGTGGGGCTGAGATGGGCCCCTCCTGGGCTGTGGGCTGATGTCCCTCTAGCCAACAGGTAGACACAGCTGTCCCAGCAGAGGCCCCCACCTGCTGCCATGGGCTGCTCTCTGAGGTTGGGTCAGCTCCTGGGATTGGCTGATGGATCCCAGAAACGAATTCTGTGGACCCTCTTCCACTGCAGAGTTAACCAGATGTTTTATTGTATCCCAAGGCAATGGGGGCCTCTCTGGCTGATCCACAGAGGTCTCACCTCAAGAAGAACCTGGAGGGGAGGGGAGCTGGAAAAGTCTGATCTGTGCTGGGGAGAAGGACTAGCCGGGATGACCTTGGCCTGATTCCTCCGTGGCTGCATTTCCTTTTCAATGGGAAAAGGAAAAGAAAATTCTAAATTACATGGGAAACCAGAGAAGGGGAAGTATAGTGAAAAAGAATTAGTGCCACCAGAAAAAGAAGTAAGGATAAAAACACACGAGGGAAGAAATACGACAATTTTTCCAGAAAACCTATGGCTCTTTGAAAAGATATTTGTGAATAAATTGTAAAATAATTAAATTGTGTAGACTTGAGCCTTTCAGAGCCTTCAGAAGGGGAGAATCTGACCCCTGGTCCATCACGTTCCTGGCAAGGAGCATCGCTTTGGGAGAGACTGAAGGATTCTGGAGAAAACCTGAAACTACATAAAAGAGAACAAGGAACTGGTCTCTCCTAGTTTAGCGTAACTTAATTCAAAAGCAGGGGAGAGGTTTTTGTGAAAGAATCACTGTCAAATTCAAGGAAACAGAACTCTTAACTGGTTGAATTTCACAAATGTGTGTTCTGGGCACTACATCTGTCCGTTCCTGCATTCTGATATTTCGTCACACCCTTGGATCATTACACAAAGAATTCTGCAGAGGAGAGGGGCAAAAGGGAAGACCAAAGCAAAGCGCCTTGTCTTCTTGGGGTATTCGCCAGACTGAAAGCACATCCTTTCACAGATTCATATTGAGGACAACTAAGAATTTTGATAGGGGACATTTGATAAATATTTTGATTTGATTGAAGTTTCCTGCTAATTACACATGCATTTGGGTTTTTTTTTTTTTTTTGTCTTGACCGCTGTGATCTTAGCCAAGTAAATCTGATGTATTAAGGATTCAGTTTCCTTACTTCCAAAATGAGGGCTTAGTAAGGTCCACTTTCCATCTCCAAATGGAAAAGATTAACTCCAGGCACTAGGACTACAGATGCCCTTAAGAAGTTAAAAATTGGGGATGGGTGCCAGACAAGTATCTAGGTAATTATATAATATTGGAGCCACGAGAGAACAGCGATGGGACAGCTAACATTAGAATCCTAAGTCTATTTGTCATGTGTGCATGTGTGGGGGTGGGGGTGTGTTATACCATCAGCTCACAGTGGCATTCCCTTAGTAAACTAACTATTTAGTTGTGTAACTTGCCTCATAGTTTAGACTCAAATATAACCAATATATCCCACCACTTCTAGAATCTTCCACCATCTAAAATAAACGGAGACTTATGCTTAAATTATACAACAAATACCCCTAGTCATAGACTGTGAAAACAACCACTCATTGTATCTGCATTCCATTGGGAAAGTTTGAAAATGAGCATGAATGAAAAAAATATATCACTGCCTTTTGCGACATATGATAACAGGGGTCTGGAGTCTGAAAGATTAACAAGGTATCCATGAATATAACTTACTAAAATTGTTTAAAAAAAAAAGGTGGACAATTGAAATTGTACCATTACTACCATTTGTTTGTAAACTTCAGGTGGAATAATGTGTATGATTTTAAAAATACGGGCTAATTCATAAACAGAGGCTACTGAGTCTGGCAAGCATTGCATTAGAGTAACTCCAGTACTGAGCGACAGGCCGGGTCCCCCAGCACAGCTGCACAATTCATCAATGTCAGGGTGTCCTGCTCCCCGGCCATCCAGCTGACTTCCCATGGACGGCGTTGGGACCACGTGCCGCCATGGGTCAGGATGTCCAAGCACTTCAAAACCTGCCCCTTTCAACACTCGGTTTCTCCTCATAATTACTTCTTGTGTTTCCCTCCTGATACTCATTAAAATGCTAAATAAAGGGAGAGAGTTCTCCAAGGCGAGAGACTCACGGTTGTAACCCGGAGCTACCTCAGAGTGAAAATTAAAATCAATTATACCGCATGTGGGTATAATTATAGTAACTTAATGAGTTGGAATATAAAGTGATTGTCTTCTGGGAAACAAATATACTTTGCTACGTGAACGAGTGTGACATGTACTGCTGAGCACTTGTCAGATCGTTTCTAGAGTTCAGGTCTGAGATCCGCTCAGGTGGGGTCTGCAGGGGCATGAAGTGCTTAGACAAGGTCTTGGGTGCTGGGAATGCTGGGAACTGGCCCTTTTTAAGGAGGTGACAACCTTGTTACTACTCAGCCGCAACGACAGAGGCAGCTGTTGGCGCTGTGTGTGTGGCAGTCTCAAGGGTGTGTGTGACTTGCCGAGAGAACGCTGCACTATTATTGCTGAGGCCAGGGCAGGATGGCCGGCCTGAAGGAGGCCCAAGGTCAGCCCAGGAAGCCTCTGACAGTGGCACTGGCTGTGGTCGCTGCTTTGCTGGAGGTCTTCAAGCCAAGGGCCACGTCTCCTGTTCCTGAGGCAGACCATCACTAGTGCTAGGACTCGGTGTGACTATTCCACAGCCCAGAATAATCAAATAATGGACTATAATTGAAACTGTTCAGATGTGCCCTTAATGTGCCAAAAGTCTGTCAAGTATTCTGGAACAGGAGGTACACCAGTGTGGCTTCTGTGTGACCGTGGCCTGAATGAGTTGGGTTGGGTTATGGGTGACTCCCCTAGGATCTTCCAGTTTCCTGTGATTTTGTAGAAACAGCTCAGGCTGTGGAAAGCCCTCTACACGTGGTAGGTACATTGAACCTGAGTCTGCGCCCTCCCCTGGCTCCTCTCTTATCTGCATTGATGGAACTATGTGACCAGCTCTTCTCAAAAGTGTCCTGCAGACCACCTGAATAGAATATCACCTGGAATGCTTATAAAAACACAGATTTCTGGTCCCCACCCCCTCAGACCTATAAATCAGAATGGAGTGGGGTAGGGGAAGCAGGAACCTATATTTCAAACAAATCTGCCTTGTGATGTTTGTGCACAGTAAGGTTGAGACTTGCTCCCCTGGAGCATACACAGTCATTTGGTAACTCAGGGCATGACCACGCACAGGGAATCTTCACAGGGAGTTTGCCCTTAGACCAGATTGGTGCTTCCTCTCTCCCTCTATTCCTCACTCCCCCATCCTCTCTCTGCGGTATCTACATGGTCTAGGCCAGGCTCCTTTGGAGGAGCAGGAAACTAAAGATACTTATAGGCCTTGACTTCAAAGAGCAAATATTTGGTTTAGTTGAGGAGACAGACATCTGAACAAATAATCACAAAACACTATGATAGAAGCTGTAATAAAGGTAAGTGCAAAGTGTTCCAGGAGCAGGGAAGAAGAGGGGGAGGATGGGAGGTACTCCAAGATCAAGGTCAGAAATGTCTTCAAAGAAGAAGTGACATTGAGAGGGGCCTTGAAGGAAGAGCAAGAATTTGTTAGATTGAGAAAGAAGAAAAATGAATTTAAAGTGTACAACCAGGGAGAGTTGCACATATTTGGGGACAAGTCTGGCTTGGCCCCCAAATAGTGATTTTTATGATGGAATTTTATTATTATTGGTTTCGGCTCTACCCTGAGACCTGCAGAATGGATTCATTCTCCCTAAGATTTGTCAGCTACCCCAAAGTTTGGTTGAGATGGGAAAATGCTTGGTGGTCTTATTTTGAGCTCACGGCCGCTATTGTTGGTCTTAACGTGGGGTGAAGTGGAGGGTGGGCAGAGAAAGGCTGGGTCACCACACAGCCAGGCGAGTCCATGAAACCTGGCTCCCATGCTGGCTGGGGGTGAACCACAGCCCTCACACAAGGGGTCAGGTTATCGTCTCTTCTCTCCAGGATGAAATGCATTGTTTGGCTCCAACAGCTATCAATAACACCTGACACCCCTCCCCACCCCCTGGTCCCTGCCTCTTTTCGCCAGAGGCATGGTTTAGCTGAATGTTTTGCCCTTTTAAAAAAAATAATACTTGTAAGATGAATATCAGAAGGTGGACTAGGAACAATGGTACCCATTCAAAACCAATCCCACAGCTCCTGCAGGGGTGGGGAGAAGCGCACACAGATATTAAATAGGAAGTCAGAAAAGCTGGGTTTTCATTTCAGTTTGCCACCAGCCAGCTGAGTGACTTTGGGCACATCCTTTACCTTTCTGAGTTTCCTTAACAATGAAGGGACTTGATCATCTCTAAGGCCTCATCTCACTTTAAATTTTACCAGATTATTTTTCAAAACTGCAGCATCTGATTAGCATTATTATTATTGTTACTACTACTAATTCTGCATACTAGCAAACTGGGAATTTGTACAAGGCAATCCTGGAACATCGTGAAGACAGTCATTATCTCGCTGCTCATTATAATGTCTTATAATTTTATAACTAAATTATAGCATATTTTAATATTTTTTAGTGGTACGCTGGAATTGGCTCAAAATGTGTGCATCTCTTCCAAGCTCAGTACAGTGAAGTCCCATTGATTGCTTGAAATCAGCCATGGTAGGAGACTTTACACCAGGGAAATAGGCAAAGTTCAGGATTCCCTCCCCTTTCCTGGAGAGAAAACATTCCAATTGTTAAACATTTATCAGCACACCCCAGGTTATGATGCTTCTAACAGGATCCATAAAATTACTTTCTAGAAGTAAAATAATATTTTAAGTAACTGTTTGGCTCATGATTTTAATAATTTTTTTAAAGCTGGCTGTTTAAAAAATACACTGAAGTGTTTTAAAGTCAGAATTGTTGACCTATAATTTACATGCAGTAAAATTCACTCATTCTAAGTATACTGTTCTGTGTTTTGGCAAATGTACATAGTCATGCACCATCACCACATAGTAGGACTGCACTGCCCCGTTCGTTTGAAGTTAGGCGTGCCCATGTGACTTCCTTTGGTCGATGAAATGGAAGTAGGGATGGGCATCACTTCAGGCAGAAGCTTGAAGCATCAGGGTCAAAGAAAGAGGGAGAGTACTGGGCAAAACTGTGATGGGCATGGAACATGGGTAAGAAATAAATGTTGGATGCTTCAAGCCACTGACGTTTGGGGGCTGTTTGTTAATGCATCCTAACATAGACCATCTCCACGGAGACAGTGATGGCTGCCAATGAATGACAGAGCAGGTGGATTAGTTGGCTCAAATGTGCTACAAATAAAAAATCCAACTCCCTTAGCACACTGTTCAAGGCCCTTCACAAAAAGATCTCAAAACTACCTCTCCAGTTTCATTTCCAGAACTTCCCTTACTGAATTCTAGCCATACTGGGTATTGAAATTCCTTGAACATATTAGTACTAACAATACTAGTACTAGTAGTATTAGTAAGTAATGTGTAATACTACTAGTAAGTAATAAGTAATACTACTATTGCTACCACTACCACCACTTATTGAGCACCTACTATGTGTCACACACTGTTAATACTTCACAGTTATCATCTCATTTGAAGGACACATCTTTGCTCCCTGTTTCTCTACTTAGCATGCCTATCTCTCATTTCTTTGTCCTAAAACATCCTACTTATCTTTCATGACACAGTTCAAACGTCATCTCCTTTTTGAAGTGTCCCTGACTCATTCTCTGATAAAATTAATTGCTCTACTATGAAGCTCCCAGAGCACTTTGGGCATAATTTGTGTTGTGCTATTACTGTGTGTCTACTTCCGTGGTTTCCCCGACCCTGTTGCCACAACGGGACTATGCACTGACTACGGCACTTATATAGGGTGGGGTCTCAGGCCAGGGAGGAAAGGATGAGTGAGGGCAGCATTTTGGGTGGGCAAGGAACAAGTAGGAACAAGTCTCATTAAAGAAATCAACTGTGATTGTATTTTTGACCAAAAGGTCCAAGTGTATCTTTTAAAATTGTATAGAATCCTCTTAAAATTGTTCATTAATGGATGGATCTGGATTAGGCTGGGTAGACCCTGATCTCTCTATCAAATCTAAACCAATCACCAACAAACGCTGACAAGACCTTGTTCGGTTTTAACGTTCAGGTTAGCATCATGGTCTCTGTTTCCCAGATGTCATGGTGCTCCTGCGATAAAGGAGCAGGAGTGTCTGAAATTCCCCTTGGTACTCACCTTAGATTATCTGGTTAAAGAGACATGGGGATGGGGTCCTAACTCTCTCTCACAGCTGGAGAGGCTGTGCCCAGGCTCCTCTTACCGTGTCAAGTGGTGTCCTCCCTCTAGGGTAACATTTCTTGGGTCCCAAGGTCCCCAGGTACCCAGAGCTTGCATTCCCAGATAATTCCTGTAAACAGCTGGTATTGGAAATGCAGACTGCCTGGTGCCGGAGTAGCTTGATTATCTGCCCACTAACAAAACTGCTCTCACACTTGCCCCATGAAAAGGGAGATAAATGGGGGTAGGGGTCAGTTCCTCCCTTGGAAAACAAATCCACCCAGCAGAGTGTGTAGCCTAAGCAGGCCTTTCTATCTTCTCTTATCTGGCTGACCCTGGCTTTGGCAGTTTCATCTTTTCCTCAATAGAGCCTAATCCAAGGCCTAGCTCATCTCGTGTGATGTTCTGGAATTCATCCCTAATCTTGGTGGATGACAGGTGGTAACTCAGAATGGATCCATCTTGCAAAACAATTCCCCAACAAAAATTGAATAACAGTGTCAACAACCAGCTAACATTTTACAATTTGCAAAGCATGTTCAGATGCATCCATTCATCATCCCCTCACAATGATCATGTGAGACAGAGACAGCTTTATTATCCCTCTTTTACAGGTGAGGAAACTGAGGCTGAGACAGCACAAAGCATTGCCCCAAGTCGCACAGCAAATAAGCAGTGGACTCAGGATGAGAACCAAGGTTTTCTGACTTCACACCACACTGCTTTTGTTCTCTGACAACACAAACGAATGTGACCACCAGTGCCATCTACTCTTTCACTTTTCCTATAAAATGTGCCGCGGTATTGACAATTCAGCTTTATATCAAATTACATTTACACAGTAGAGCATGCATCAGCCAACCATGACCAGTTATTCAGAGAAAGAGGAAATATATCTCTCCCTCAACAAAGACTCAACAAATAAAGAACATTTTCAGAAAAACTTAAGAAAAGGTCAATAGGGTAGGTTTCAGTGTGCCACCTGATCCAGCTGATGAAAATTCAGTAACCATAGAGGCACACCTTCATTTCCAAAGACAAAGAAAGCAGGAGAGCACAATATACTGCTGGTGTAGTGCAGGTGTAGTACAGGAATGCTGCAGGTGCTGTGCAGGTGTACTGAAGGTGTAGTGCAGGTGTAGCGCAGGTGTTGTACAGGTATACTGCAGGTGCTGTGCAGGTGTACTGAAGGTGTAGTGCAGGTGTAGCACAGGAATGCTGCAGGTGCTGTGCAGGTGTGCTGAAGGTGTAGTGCAGGTGTAGTGCAGGTGTACTACAGGTGTACTGTAGGTATGCTGCAGATGTGCTTCAGAGTAGGACTAGGGTGAGGCAATTGAGGTGCAAAATTTAAGGGGCACTCACTCTCAGGTGCTGACTCCGCATTTACATAACCCTGAGAGTGAGCACCGCCTTAAAGTTTGTGCCCTAGGTCCCTCCTTGCCCCAGCGAAGTTGCAACCAAGTCTCCTCACTGACCAGACCCTCCTCAATGGTCTGTCAGATCCTGAAGAGCAATAATAAAGGCTTTCTCTCCAGAATGAGACCAGAAGCAAACTAGAAATAAAATGCAGTTAAATCCAAATTGTCTTGCCCAGGTAGGACAGGCTACACAATTGGCAGGGCTCAGTTCAAAGGAAACTGTGTACCACTTTTTCAAAAATTATTAGGAATTTCAAGAAGGTGACAGCAGAGCATTAAATCAAATGAGGGCCTTCTAAGCATGGGGCTCTATGAGGCACCAAAGGCCTCAAGCTGATGAAGCTGGCCCTGTGCCCAGACACGTCATAACTACCCTGCTGTCCTCCATGGGAAGCGCTGCCCTCAGGGTAGGGCATCCTCCTTCAGCCAGATTCAGGTCTATAAGCATACACCTGGTTGTCTAGGAGACGACCTCTAGGAGGTCCACAGAGATGCCTCTGAAATTGTACTGGGATGGGATTCAGAAGGCGTGAGTGCTGGGTTTGGTCCTGTCTCAGACACTAATTAGGTTATAAGACCCTGGGCCAATCACAGAATCCCTTTACACCCTAGTTTCCTCATTTGCTTTGGTTTATAACTTTGAATCTTCAGACTACGGACCGTGGAGGTTTATTATTCTTCTATGTGGTTGGAGAATTATTACATTTGGAATAAATACAGTCCTTCCCAAATTATTTGTCTCTTTTTAATATATATGACCATTTAAAAGGAGGTAAATATGTTGGGATTAATAAAAATACAAATTCACTGAAAAACATTATTGACTTTACAGTAGCTTTTTATCAACTGTGTTATTTTTAAATCAGTGGACTAAAAAAAAGTACTAAGATGTCCTTCTGAAGGTTTCCGTGCTTCTGTACTTATCTTGCCATGGACTGGTAACAAACGGTTCTCAAACAGACACCTGTCTGCGTCCACACTTTAATCAGGGCCTTAACCTGTAGTCCCAATACAATTATGAGCTTACAATTAACCAGAACTTTACCTGCCTTGATTTCACTCATGTACTGAGTGACTATTTACTGAGCATCTAGCATGGACCAGGCACTGTTCTCAGCATTGGGGGGACACATTCAACAGAATGGACAAAACTCTCTGCCCTAATGGAGAGTATGTCCTCACGGAGGAAGGGACAGATATTAAACAAATGAGTGAGTATATTTAATAGATGCTACGTGCTATGGAGAAAAATAAAGGAGAGAGGGGGATGATAGAGCCATGATCTCTGCCCAGTTATCTAAAGTTTCAGTGATTCCTTCCCTTCCACGCCTCCAGCCATTGCTCTGCTCATTCTCCATCAGGCTCTCACCCATGCCCACTCACCCCCAGTTCAGTCACTTGTACTATTTACCATTTACTCCTACTCATATGGATAAAGAAAAAGTGGGAGTCTGTTGCTTCTCTCTCTCTAGTTGATTATGGTACAGGACGTAATGAAGTAACGTACCCACTATTCATTTGATGGATCCATCTGTATTAGTTTTCCGTGGCTGCTGTTACAAAAGACTACGAACTTGGTGGCTTAAAACACTGTGAATTTATTCTCTCACAGTTCTGGAGTCCAGAAGTCTGAAATCAGTTTCTGTGGGCAGAAATCAAGGGCTGTGCTCCCTTTGGAGCCTCTAGGAAAGAGTCTATTCCTTGCCTTTTCCAGCTTCTGGTGGCTGCTGGACATTCCTCAGCTTGTGGCTGCATCACTCCAGCTTCTTCAGATCTCTCTGTGCTCCATCTTCACTTCAACTTCTCTGTGCCTGTCTTTAAAACTCCCTTCTGCCTCTCTGTTCTTATAAAGATACCTGTGGTGGTACTTGGGGCCCATCTGGATAATCCAGGATAATCCTTTCCTCTCAAAATCCTTAATTTATGCAAAGACACTTTTGTCAAATAAGGTAACATTTGCAGGCTCCAGGAATTAGGACCTGACACCTTTGGGGCCATTCTTCTGCCTACCACAACATCCTTAACAACCCACCCTCTCACCACCTTCCTGAAGTATTTCCTCTCGGGTTACTTGATGCTTAGGGAAGAGAGTGATGGTTTGGGCTCACATACAAACAGACGTGTGCACTGCAAACACACGAAATGCACCTTCCTATCTGTCTTAAAGATATGTGTCCAGTGAAAGTAGAATACACACCCTGAATTTCTTAAACCTCTACCACATCCGCTGGGGAAGATCCTGGAAGCCACTTCTTGAAACTCAGAGTGAAATACTGACTAACCACAAATTGAGCCTGGCCCTCAATCATTTTCTCTGGAGGTACAGAAAAGGAAGTGATGTAATCCTTCCCCAAGAGGGGTTTTCTTTAGAGCAGAGTAAACACTAAGTTACCACCCACCTGTAGCCCTTTTCTCTTTGCTTGGCCTTTGCCCAAACTATTCCACACGCCATGAACATGTGTGTCCCTGCCTCTTGTGGCAAAGCTGTAGCTTTACCTGCAGCCCAGTGTTGGCTCATCAGTACCTAATCACCCTACTGTCAATCCAGCCAACGTCTATTCGGATTAACTGCGTGCCAGGTACTGTGCTCAACACATTCAGAGCGTCACGGGTGGTTCGGAATGAATGTAAGTAGTCTCCTTCATTTCCAGGGCAAGGGCCAGCCACTGTAAAGTGCCAACAGTAAATATTTTAGGATTTGCTGGCCATGCGGTTGCTGTCTTGTTGGGACCACTCAACTCTGCCACTGTAGGACGAAAAAACCCATTGTCTGTACTGAAATCACAGCCTATACAAATGGGCGTGGCTGTGTTCCAATAAAACTTTATGTAGAAAATAAAGTTTATTTATCCCTGCTCTAGGCCCAAAGGACAGATTCTGACTTATCCCCCACCACAAGAAATTTAACCGTTTCTGTTGATTTAAGGATAAATTCAGATTTGCTTTCCATCACAACCTCTCCAAACTGGGTTTTCTGATACATAGACTATTTTTCAGACACTCATTGGGTTTACCTAATTCTAATAAAACTTAATTTTTTAGAGACTCCCATGTTTCCTATAATCCTTAAGTTGTCTGCTTCTCTCCCCATGTGAAATAATAGGGAATCATGTCATTTTTCCCCTCTGGGTTTATTTTGCTAAGCTTAAGTTACCAGAAAAAACCTAACTTTGCAAAGTTATCACGTCTCTCTTGTGTGTTAAGCCCCCATGGCTGAGTTTCAATGGTAACTTCCAGGACCTGGACCGGTGATTTGTAAATCAGAAACGTACTGTAAAAAATGGTGCTACTTAGCACTTTATCAAACTCAGCATTTCCGATTTACAAATCACTAGTCCAGACCTGTGCTGGAAGCTAGGACTGGTTCCTGTCCTCAAGGAGCTTACGGTCAACTTGGGGGATAACAGAAGTTAACAGGCAATTATAATATAATTATATGTATATCATATATAATTATATTGCATATTTATTATATATTATGTTATATAATATATATTTAGCTATAACATATATTATATATTATGTTATATAATATATATTTAGATATAATATATACTATATATTTTATTATATATAATTAAAATATAATATAAATAGAATTATATATTTTATTATATATAAATATAATAACTGCTAACGTAGGGGGATGTGTTGTGTTGTGGGAGCACAGAGCCTTCCCCGACTCCCCAAAACAAGCGATGGCTCATCTGTGCCCTGAAGGCTGAGAGGGAGATGGCCAGGCAGTGAGAACGAGTCCAGGAGAGAATTCCAAGCAAAGGGAACAGAATTTGCAAAGACTTAGAGGTGAGTTAGAAAGTGACCCATCACATGAGTATGGCTAGAAATTAGAAAGTAAGGGAGTTTGGCCTTGTCTAAGGCTTGCATTAGATCATATAGAGTCTTATAGGATATGTCAGGGAGACCGGATTACACCTAAAAGCCTGGGGCAGGGTGGCTGATGAAGGAAGATTTTAAGCAGGGAAGTGACATGGTAGAATGTATAAATGCTAGGGTATAAACTAACAACAGAACTAAGATAAAGCTGTCATGTGCTGCTTTAAGGAGAGTTTGGAAGTCCTCGGGTGGCTCAGTCTGGACCCCTTCTGACCTGCAACAGTAGTGATACACTTCTAAGGAGCCACTTAGAGATAAAAATCAAAGGGCCCAATTTGAGCATGATACTGTGAAGTTCTGGGACTAACAGAAGCTGTTAACATTCTGAGAGAGGAAAAAATCTCAAAAAGTTCAGAAAATAAGGAAAAAGTTGTCAGAATATCACCCTTTAATAAAATAAGGTATTGTATGCCTGTAGGTAAAAGACTAGACACAGGAAACCCAGAACTCACATATGGACGTGGGTATCAAGTGGCCACATCCCTGAAACATAGAGCTACTTATTCAGAACAAAGGTTGTTAGCCACAGATTGGGTTAATGGGGAAGTTCCTGAAATCAGCTGCCTGCAGTGACTCTCAAAGGAGCTTGCAAATGAGAACTGCCTGCCAAGCTTTGAGAAATTCGGAACTTGGGCCGCATCCCAGACTGACTGCACCAGAACCTCTGAGGATGGAGTCTCGCATTTTTACAAAGTGCCCCACGTGATTCTAATGTGCAGCCAGGGTTGAGTTATGGTTTGCTTGCTGTTTAAAATATATCAGCTTTATTAGGGTATAATTGACATATAATAAACTGCACATGTTGACACTGTACAATTTGAAATGTTTTCACTTACCACATATCAAAGATATATATACACCTGGGACACCAGCATTACATTTAAGAAAATGAACATGTCCATCATCCCTGAGTGTTTCTTCACATCCCTTGAAAATCCCTCTCTCCTACCACTGGTTTTGAGCAACTTGATTACAATGCACCTTGGTGTAGATTTTGGTGAGTGGAGTTTGTTGAGATTCTTGGATGCTTGGGTTTTCAACAAATTTGGAAAATTTCTGGCCATTATTTCTCTAAAGATTTTTTTTTCCATCCTCCCTTTCTCTCTTATTTCTTCAAGAACTCCAATTAGGTGTATATCAGACTGTTTGAAGTTGTCCCACAGCTCACTGATGCTTTTTTCATTGTTTTTAAAAAATACATTTTTTTGGGGTAATTTACATTTCTGTCTTTAATTTCCCTAAGTTTTTCTTCTGTAATTTCCAGTCTGCTGTTAATACCACCTAGTGGGTTTTTCATCTCAAGCACTGTGGTGCTCATCTTTAAAAGTTTGATTTGGATCTTTTTACATGTCTCATGTCTCTACTTAATTTTTTGCATATATGGAATACAGTTTGAATACAGTTATAACGTCCATTTTAACATCCTCATCTGCTCGTTTTAACACCTCTGTTAGTTCTGAATTGGCAGGTCTCCTCATTACGGGTCACGATTTCCCTGCCTCTTCCCATATCTGTAATCTTTCGCTGGATGACAGACATTCCGAATTTTACCTGGGTGCTGGGTCCTTTAGTATTCCTATAAATGTTCTTCAGCTTTGCTCTCAAATGCAGTTAAGTTTCTTGGAAACAGTTTGATACTTCTGTGACTTGCTTTTATGATTTGCTAGCTGCATCTGGCACATGGCTCAGTCTAGGGCTAATCACGCCCCACACCTGAGGCAGGAACGCCCTGAGTACTCAACCCAGGGGCCCATGAACTGTGAGACTTTCCATCCAGCTGGTAGAAAGAGCCCCTATTCCTGACCCGGTGCGAGCATCTCACCATTTCCTTTAATCCTTTTGCTCGCGTCTTTCCCTGGCCGTGCGTGGCTAGCTTCCACTCACGCATGCCCTGATACTGCTGAATCTGCTGCAGCGATATCTGATGAATACCCCAGGGGACCTAGACCAGAGACCCTGATATCTGGGTTGCTCTCATCTCCCTTACTCGATCCTGTGAGCTCTAGCTGCTCTGGTCTCCCTGGACTCCCAGCTCCATCTCCTCATCTCAGAGAGTCCTCTGGGCTCTGCCTGAGCTTCTCCTCCTTGCACCACTCACTGTCTGGGAACTCTCTTAAGGCAGTAAGCTGGGGCAATCATAGGGCCCACCTCGTTTCTTTCCAGACACTGTCTTTTGTTGTCTAATGTCCAATGCCTTAAAAACTGTTGATCAACCTACCTATCTATCATCTATCTATCTATCTATCTCTGGTTGTTTTAGGTGTGAGGGCAAATTTGGTCCTTATTACTCTATCTTAGTCTATAGAGTTAAGTTAGAATAGTGAATCTTAACCCTTGGATGTACATTAAAATCACCTGGGCAGCTTTAAAAACTACCATTGTGGGCCCAGCCCGGTGGTATAGAAGTTAAGTTTGCACACTCTACTTCAGCAGCTCGGGGGTCATGGGTTCAGATCCCAGGTGCAGACCTACACATCGCTCATCAAGCCATGCTATGGTGGAGTCCCATATACAAAATACAGGAAGATTGCCACAGATGTTAGCTCAGGGCCAATCTTCCTCAAGCAAAAAGAGGAAGATTGGCAACAGATCTTAGCTCTTTGGGGTTTAATAAATATTTACTGTTTGATTAAAAAAACACAAAAACAAAAAATAAACCTGTGTTGATTGTAGCAGTAATTACAATATGACAATAAAAACAATAATGAGTTAAACATCTAAACTTTAAAAAAAGTTCTTTCCAGATTGATCTTAGTGACCGCTCTGACAGTGCTGGATTTACTATGCTAGTCATGCACTGCCTAATTGGTTAACAGATAATTAAGAGTACTGTTATGCTTTAAGGGCATACTACAGAGCCAGATTTTGCATCATTTATTCAAGTTGTGGTAATAAAAATCTACATCTACCAATACATTTTTGGTGGCCAGATGAGCTTAATTCATGATTTCCCAGAGTCTCACACTGAAAACATATTGACTGAGTTCAGGACCTCCCTCCATTAACAGGAGACCTGAGTTTGGGATGGGATGGGCCTGTTTGCCTGTCTGGGGCCTCTGTTCCCGTTAAGTCTAGTGAGAAGGCAGGGTTCTGAATGTTCCCAATGAGAACCCAGCTGGGACTCTGACTTATTTTGTGGGTCTTAGCTCCCACACAAGGTGACCACCTTTCTGTGTGTTGAGAGGATTTCCCTCAGAATCTACATTAACCTCCTGCTCAGGAAGAAAGCACAGGAGAAGGATAACTGTGCACTCCATCTGGGGCCAGCAGGATAGGGTCAGGGGAGGGTTTTGGGTAGCATTCTGTCTCTATCTCCTAATTCTGCTCAGATCTCTAGCTTCAGATCCAGAACAAGCCTCTCTGCTCTTCTGTTCACGATTCCTCCGCTTTCTTATAATCCTTCCAATGTGTCTTCAAAGTTGTCCAAATCCAGGAGTGAGCCCCAGAAACTAACAACCCTATAAATGTGTGAAACAAATCTGGTACCATGGATCCTATTTGGCCCAAGGCAGAGAGTGGCCAAACTATCCAAGAGTGCTGTGGCAGCTTCTCTGAACAGATGACTACTAAAAATGCCTCCCCTCTCTATGTGTATGAGCTGCTCCTCCCTTTGAGAAATGGAGTCTAATTTCCTTGCTTTTGAATCTGCGCTGGTCCCGTGACTGGCTTTGGCCAATAGAATATGGCAGAAGAGATGTTGTAATACTTCAGAGACCTTGCACCCACTTTGTAGAGAAGTTGTTTTTCATTACACTTTAATTCATTTACTTAAATAAAAATATTTCTGAGTATGTTCCAGGCACTATTAGGAGTAATGTGGTGAACAAGAGACACAAGGACCTTACTCTTCTTCTCAGCAGAAGCAGGAAATAAACAAGCAAGCAAATGACCCAAGACGATCATGCCAGATAGCAAAGAGTCAGATAGGGCATATGAATAAAGAGGCTGGGTGAGAATGTTCAGCTGAGGAAGACCTTCTTAAAGGGGTCCAATGGAGCTGACACCTGAAAGATAAGAAAGAGCAAAGGTGGGAAGATCTAGGGGCAGAAGACTCCAGAGAGAAAACTAGACATGACAAGAAAGTCTCGAGGTAGGAATGAGCATGCAGAGGCAAGGAACAGGAAGAGCCAGTTAAATTCAGTTCAACAATTTTATTGAATGGCTGGTATATACCAGGCAAAGATCCATCTTAACTGCCCCAAATACGAAGCTGAGAAAGATGAAATCTCCGTCATCAAAAATCTGTTCGGCATGTAGTTTTTCTATCTGTTTGTTGTTTAACACCTAGCACTCCATATGCAAGTGTGCAATGGCACTTACATATGTATAGATAGTCATGATGACAATCTCATGACACAAGACTTCCTTGCTGTTTAGTTTCTGTACCACTAGGACCTTAACATACCTGCTACAGAGCAAGCTTTCCAGAAATGTAGGTTTTTTTCATGACCAATAATAGACGAATGAGGCAAATGCCACATTCCTTAACTCTCTGATATCAGGTAAACAGGTATCTCTGCTAATAGGCCAGTCAGTGAATTAATAAGACTGCAATTATGGTAAAACACTGTTTCTCTCCAACAGTGAGGACACCAATTCAATCGATATTTTGAATAGTTCTAAACAATTGTTTGCACAACATGTGTTTCTAATATTACCCCCATCAAACGTTTAATCGACCAGTAACGGTCATCCAAAACAGAATGTTCCAAAGGAAGATGCAAAGTATGAAGGGATATTTCTTGAAAATAGAACAAAACAACATGATCTTGATGGTAGAAGAGGAGAGGAAAGAAGTTTCCAAAACATAGTGCAAAGAAAGTAAAGTTATATTGGCCACACATTTAAATGAATGCAAAAGGGTAAACTAGGGACCTGAAATGTAACATAAGGAAATTGTTAAACGCATTTGCAAAGATTTAACTACAAGGATTTTCATTGCAGAGTTGTTTCTAATATGAAAAAAAAAAAAAAAGAAGGAACATTAACATCTAACCATAGTGGGTAAATTAATTACAGTGCATCTGTTCAATGGGTTGCTATGCAGCCATTAAAAACGGTTTTATTAAGGATCATTTAGTAATCTAGAAAAATGTTAATAATAAATTGCTGAGAGAGGAAGAGCAGACTTTGGACTGTCAGGTAATGAGATGCTAGGGTTCCTTAGCTGTTAAGGTTGAAGTAGAAGCGCATGACTCTCTGAAATCCAAATGGTATTTATTTCAACCAGCGAGAAATTCAGAGGCTATCCAAACAACTCTGGGCGCTGGGGGGGTGGTGTGGGGTATGTTTCCCCACCACTCAGGATCTGCTTGCTCACTTTTGAGGAAGTTGCACCTGTTCTGCATCAGAACTCTTCGTCAACTGTCCTTTCTCTGATAATCATTGTTCCATGTTAGCCTCACCACGATTGCTTTACTCCCCACGTGTTCCACTCTAAAAACGATGCGTATCAGATTTTACTGAAGATTAGGGGAGAAAGGATGGGAGGACCGTGTTTTTAAAGCACTACCTAGCAAACCACTCAAAATTGTATATTAGACATCTGTGTTCTTTGAAATTCCTCAGCCATCCTCAGTGGCCTTGACAACCCCACAAAGCTCTAGCCTCTTGCTTTGGTCCCCAAGCCCTCAACAATCCAGGTGCTCATGCGCACGCTCTCTCTAATATACATATTTATAATAATAATATATATATATTTTCTAAAAACTTAAACATAAAGAAAAAGGCAGCTTTCTATTTTGAGAGTTTTCCCTTTCATAAGCGACCTCTCAAGGTATTTTCCTAAACAAATTTATCTACCCAGGAGAGAATTATGCTAAGCTCCTTAGCAGGAAGAAGCCACTGTAGTCTATTACAGTTTTAAATGGATTAAGAGATGGGCAGATAAAATCAGTGGATTTCTATGCAAAGTCATTTTATGGATGCTCAACAGATGCTTTAAAATTTATGTCTTCTAACTTATACACAATGAAAATGAAATACTTAAGTTATTTTGTGAGAAAATAAAAATAATTATCTTAAAATTCAAATTAATTTTTAAAAGATAGAGCAAATATATATTTCTACATATGTAAACATTGGAAAGAAATAATATCTCCATGTGGTGGATTATAAAAACATTTATCATCATCTCTTTTGCTTATTTATATCTCCTACTTATTATTCAGTGAGCAAATATTACCTAACAATAGGATCAAAGAGCAAATTTTATTATTAATATTAACTTTTACAAAAGGCAACTATCTGAAGTCAAAGTTTAGATGAAAAGTGATTTTACTAAAAAAATTAAAAAAGAAAGAAAAGAAAAAAGTTGGGATTGGGATAGAAATTTTTGAAACCACGAACATATATTCTGAACGTATATTGAGAGTCCCACACATAGGACATATCTCATTGCATATCCACTTGAAATAAAGTTGTTTATTCAAATACTCTCCCTCTACCCATTGTAGAGAAAATCAGAAGATTTAGAAGCTTGTTGTGTTGTATAGATATAAGTGGCTAACAACTTGGGGGACAAATGTTGTTCTCCATAGTTTCTCTCTGGAGAATTCGAGTATTTCTCCAGGAGTGTCTCACATGGTATGTCACCAGGCATAACCTTTCTGAGTATGAGACCAAACCCCATCAAGAGTCAGAAGGCACGGTTGCCTCAACTTATCCCAGGGTCAGGTTGCCCTTCACAGAGCCAAGTAGGGGACACTGGGGTCCTCCTCACTTGGCATACGGCTGCAATGAAACTCTGAAGTCAAACTCTACCTTCACAAATGCTTGTTGAGTGTTTAAAAATTGATAGCTTTTTTTCATCAATGTTCAAATATTCAATATTTAAACATAATATTTAAATACAAGTACAGGCATATAAATCTAATTTGCCCACTTTAAAAAGTGTGGATAAATGGTGGGGTCCTTCACATGCTGCCTTGCCTTTCTGTTCACAGACACAGTAAGGTCAGGGGCATCCCTGGACCCAGTAGCTTCAGCATCACTGGGAGCTGGTTAGAGATGCAGAATGTTGGATCCCAGCACAGACCCACCGGATCAGAATCTGCCCTATCAGGAGATCCTCAGGCCTGGTGGGAATACGAAGGCTTGATGTGCACTGCTGTGGTATTCTGTGGTCTCCAGTCCAAGGCCTCATCCCACACTGGCAGACATGCTGCGTTTGCTCTTGGAGGACAGATGCTCCATCTTTAGGGGAAGCAGAACCTAGTGAGAGAGGACCACTTCATTCCACACCTTAGTTAACATGCTGGACTGATTAACCCTATCCTAGAATTAACCAATCCAATTTTCACTCCTCACTATGATCCAAAACATGAAAAAAAAATCATAGGCTCTTTGATAGAATTTAGAGAAGTGTGCAGGAATTCTCTCTCACCTTAATGATTTCCTTGGGTGCCATGGGAAGTCTTATCCATTCCAGCTTTGAGGAAGATGACTTCTCTGAATTCCTAGACCAGTGGGTGCTCAACCTATGCCTTACAGTCACCTGGAGGGCTTAAGATACTGATTGCTGGGCCCTACCCCCAGAATATCTGACTCAGTAGGTCTGGGGTGTGGCCAGAGCATCTGCATTTCTAACAG
>NC_060274.1:84732780-84759344 GCF_021613505.1 Equus quagga | reverse complement strand
GTCTAAAAACACCGAATAGATAACTTTCCTCCTTCTGGGCCATTCATTCTGGAGCAAATTCTCAGGAAGGAGTGTCCAAGTTCATGAATTGGCCACCAGGGGTCACCAGAAGAATTGAAAGGGCGTCTGAGGCAAAGCCACGGTTTCTTGTTCGCCAAGAAAAGGTGCAGAGTGGTGGGCCCTGCGTACCCACATTCTTCTGTCACCAGAGAGACTTCTCACTGATGTATTTAGGATTTCTTTGTCCCTTCTTTTTGATCACCAGTCCTTGCTACAGTACTCTGACCTGTATATCATTAATAGAGAGTTTATTTTCTTTTAAGTTAGATATATAGATGCTTATCAGCAGGGAATTACTCACCTTTCAGGTCTCAGCTCAAATATTAGCTCATCACCAAAGGACTTCTTTAAGTATTCAATCTAATGTTCATCTATTACTCTCTCATATCACCCATTTATTTACTTATTACCTGTCCAATCACCTCACCAGAAAGATAATAGAGCTAACGTTTAGGGAGATGTGCCAGACACTGTTCTAAGTGCTGTGCATATATTAACTGCACAACAACTATATAAGACAGGTATTATTATTGTTCTTATTTTCAAGCAGAGGACACCGAGACACAGAGGAGTTCAGTAACTTGCCTAAGGTCACACAGCTGTAAAATTGCATAGTTGGAATTCAAACCTTGGCTGTAAGTGCCAAAATCTATGCTGTCAACCATTAAATATCCTACCAGTCTGTGAGTGGGAGTGGTCTGCATCCCCCACCCGAAAGCAATGCCCGTCAGGATTTTATATGTTAAATGAATTAATACATTCTGGTAAATTCAGAGTGTTATGCTATTCAGCCAAATAATGATATGTACTGATATGAAGAGATTTCCATAACATGTTGTTAAGTGAATACAGCAAAACTAAGAGTATTACGTGTAGCTTGATCCTATGTTTGAAAAAATTAGTGTTTACGTATATAGCATACATAACATCTACACGATATGTGTATATGTATGTTGGGGGGGCATAGAGAAACATCTGGAAGACTAAACGTCTCCACGATCGTCTCTAGGGAATAGGATTGGTGGAGCAAGGGGATTTTTTTATACCCTCTTTGAAAGAAAAATTGGTTAAGAATGAGTACTTCCTATGTAAAATAAAGTTTTAAGGAAAATTTTTATAACTTTTGACAAAAATAAAGGCTCTGTTTCTCTTGTTTCATACCCTCTTGAATTATAGCTTCAAAATAATAAATACTTTAAAAGTCCTGAATTACGTAAAATTGTAGATAAATTAAAGTGGTTGTTTCTTATTTCATTGATCCTAGGTTTTGCAATGTGATCTGTTCAGGGTATCTTCAGGTACTTCTGTTCATTCCTACTTGCGGGGTAGACAGTGGGAGAAGGGCTGCGTTCTCATAATTGAGAGCTAAATATATCACCCTAGGAATTATCACACAATAACTTTATGACATTATTATTGACCTGATTATATGTCATGGCATTATGATATCATATGCTATTACAAAAGTCTACATTCTGTCCTATAACTAACTCTTGGGTTTTTAGCGTTGAACATGTAAACCTTTTTTTTCCAGCATCTGACTTTTGCATTTTATTCCAGATAAGGGCAGTATTAGTTCACAGATTGGCTCATCAAAGTAGAAGTGTACACAGAGTTTTCTCTAAAAACGAGCTTCCTCAGGGCTTGTTGAGCTCATTCACCTCCTTCAGGAAAGTAGATTTGAGGAGCCAGGTCAGCTGAGGGTGGAGGTGTGTGCAGCTCTCTTGTTGTTTAAGCATTCCAAGAATGCAGTGTCCTGCGCCGCACAGTTGCATAATAAAGAGCTTTGGCACCGAGGTGTTTGACTTGACTTTGTAGTGTGGCCTCTCAGGGTCAGGCTATTTTTCTGAGAGCCCGGAGATCTCTTCATTGTACCAGGTCACAGGAAGGGACATGAAAAGCCAGGAGAGGATAGGGTGGAGACCAGGGCCCAGGGCTTCCAAGAAACTCTCCGTCACCGTCACAGATTCTCAGTCCTGCCTGCACATTCGAACTGTGGGGAGCTTTTAAAAAAGACTGATGCCTGCCTCCCCGGAGACCAGGGGAATTGGAATCTCTGGGATTCGGGCCTAGGCAGTAGTTTTTTTTAAAGCTCTCCGAGTTATTTTAATGAAATAAAAGGTTGAGAACTACTCCCTCCACGTAGCACACCATGGCTTCTAGAAGCTCGTGCACATTAGGAAGGAAGTCGGGGGTGGATGTCCACTGGAATGCGTGGACTCAAAGTATCTCACATTCCCGGGGAGGCTGGAAACACTTCCATCCGGGTTGCATTGCTTCCCCACCTCTGACATGCTCCCACTGCTGAGTGAATACTCGTGGAAGGTGGTCCTGCTGAGTGATACTGAACAGCAATGAGAGGATCTGAGGGGCCATAAAAATCGCTCACTCAAACAAAACGACACAGTTGGGGTCAGGCAGGTTCGGGCAGAGCTGGTTATGTTTATTCAGCACAGTAGGGTTTACAGTATGATTTCAGGACGCAATTTCTCATCAGGGCCTTCAGGAAGCCTGGGAGGTGAGCATTATTGCCATTTGATGGACGAGGAAACCGAGCGCTGGAAGAATCTGAGAATAGGATCACACAGCTATTATGTGGCCACGAGAGCCAGAATGTGTCCGGCTGCCAATTCCAGGGCTCACTCTCTTTCCCCCACAGCAACTTTAAAAGGCTGTCTTTGATTTTAATTTTTCTTGCTTTGACTTATAATTCAAGTCCCTAGTTCTCTTGAATTCTTTATTTTTTTTTTGAGGAAGGTTAACCCTGAGCGAACATCTGTTGCCAGTCTTCCTCTTTTTGCTGAGGAATATTGGCTTGAGCTAACATGTGTGCGCATCCTCCTCTATTTCATATGTGGGAT
Organism: Equus quagga; assembly: GCF_021613505.1. NCBI lineage: Eukaryota > Metazoa > Chordata > Mammalia > Perissodactyla > Equidae > Equus > Equus quagga. The sequence continues at coordinate 84,756,423 of NC_060274.1, read as the reverse complement.
GCCTACCACAGCCTGGCTTGATGAGTGGTGTGTAGGTCCACGCCTGGGATCCAAACCAGCGAACCCCGGGCCACCAAAGCCGAGTGCACGAACTTAACTGCCATGCCACCAGGCAGGCCCCTTGAATTCTTTACAGACATTTGCAACACTCGAGGCAAGAGGACTAACTAGTGAAAAACTGACAGGAAAGATATCCGTCAAAGGAACAAAGAAGAACACCAAACAACCCCCTTTTCCTCTTCCCTCATTTATAGATGATTTACATCAAAACTATCTATAAATTCCTAGTATTTATCTATCATGGCAATAGCTGCCATTTGTAGAGCATGTGCTATACGCCACTCACTGGGCTTTATGAAAATTAGTTTGTTTAGTCCTCCCAACAGCCACATGGCATAGATAGTATTATTGATCCCCATTTTACAGGTGGGGAAACTGAGGTCCCGAGAATGTAGGCCAATTGCCTAAAACCACACAGCTAGTAGATAGTAAAGCCCAGATTTTGAATCCGTTTTGGGGCAAGAGGTCACAGACTTGTCCCTTATACTGTGCTGGCTCTTGGAGCTGCAGCCCCGCTGATCTGAGTTCCCAGTCTGACTCTGGATTCCTACCTTTTCCACCTGTTTCTTTAATTATGATAATTGTTTACACTTACTGTGCTTTTATCACGCCATAGGCATTGTTCTAAGGGCTTTCCAAATATTATCTCATTTAGTTCCTGGATCCTGGAGAGCGAGCCCCAGAGGTAGCCCCTCAGAAGGAGGCACTTCTCCAGCTCATGGCTCTTCTTACGACCACCTCTCTTTCAGCCAGGCCCCCTGGCCCCTTTCCAAAGCTGCTGAAGGACTCTATGTCAGACTTGTGGTAGCTGGAGAAGAGGAACCCCTCTGGCACTCTGTCCGCGTGGTTAGAACCCTGTATGATCAGCTGTTCTTCCAGGTTCTAGGTTGTAGCATCCCGGATCACCTCCTCTTGAGTTAGTCCTGCCTTCTGGGCACAGCCTTCTCCCATTGTCCAAGTAGATGGAGCTGGTCCCTCAGAACTTTGGATGAAACACTGATTGGTCTCTGTATGGCTGGGCTAAGTGAGAAGTTGCGGGATTTCATTCTGGGTTGAAGCAATAGGCTCCTTGCTTGCCAAGCCTGGTTGACTGAACATCCAATGAGCCATGACATCAAATGAGGGCTCACTGTCACGTCTGCTTCGAGCTCCTGGAGGCCAAGTGGAGCTTCTTTCACTTTGCTCTGGAAGATTCGCTTCCAGGCCAGGCAACCTCCGCGCTCGCTGCTCTCACACTCACTTCTTTTCTGTCTTGAGGATTTTCCCTGCCCTTTCGCTCCATCTACAGCATTGTTCCCAGCTCTTCTCAGGGCTGGATCCTTCCCGGCCTGCAGGGCTCAGTTGATCTGACTGAGTCCCTCCCCCATCACTGTGTCTAAAGGAACCTTTCTTTCCCAGCCTTCGCTCACTCTCTCAACATCATTCTTACTTCCTTTTCATGCTTTAATCATCATATTTATGTATTTACTCACTATCTGCATTTTCCATGAAAATTTAAGCTCAAAGAGGACAAGAGTTTTCTTTTTCACCCACTGCTCTGCTGGGTACCTACTCCTAGCATGTGCCTGACCCATATGAGGGGCTCAATAAACACGTGTTGAGTGAAGGAAGTAAAGCATCCTCTGACATTGAGGGGGACGGTGTTGACTCTACTGCCAGTAGCTAATTTTTAGCATCCCACCCCTGCCAATGCCCTTTTCTTATTTACATCTCCCACAACTCCTACATAAACTCGTACCTTGTTGAGGGTTTTGTTGCTGTTGTTTGCATGGGCTGCATGACTCTGGGCCTTTCTGCTTCTCAGTTTCCCTCATGTTGAATGAAGTTGCTGTTGGCCCTGTGAACACCTTCTTAGTGAGTAAAATCAGAAAGGCAGTTTGGGCTCTCAGTGAAGGGGGGCAACTGTCACCGAGGAGGATGAACTCTTTCTTGTGCCTCTTTGGGAATATCTTGGTCAAATGGAAGAGTCCCTCAGAAGTTCAAACAGCTAAAAACTATACCCGTGCCCCAGCCAGTATGCTGGGTGTCTAGACACCAGCATATGAGGCAAATGCTAATTCAAAACAACCAGAGATGCCCAGTACCTTGCTTGTCATGGAGAGTGGTCCCTGGGATCTGGGAAGGCTGTGTGAGGTTTAGTCAAGGTCGTGAAAGACAGATGCTTTGGGTAAGTTTACTTGGATGCATTTTGCAGCCCTAGTGCTTTGTGTGGTCACTGGTCTCTTTCCCCTCTAGGTAGACCCATTGAATGCTCCCGTAGTTCTCTGGCTGCAGGGCGGGCCAGGAGGTTCATCCATGTTTGGCCTTTTTGTGGAACACGGACCTTATATTGTGACAAGTAACCTGACTCGTGAGTACTGCTTGAACTCTATTTTTTTATGGAGAATTCTTCATCTGAACCTTATATCTGCTTCAGAAATAATTTAGAGTGTACACTGAACCACTAGGGATAGCTTAACAGTTCCAGATTATAAAAACATAGCTTTCTGGCAACGTCTGTCCAAGAAGGAGGAGGCCCCAGGGTGAGCGTCCCGGCTGGGCTGCTTTCTCCCTTGAAATTTGGGTGAAAGTTTCTCTCAGTCTGCTGCTGACTCAAGCAATCTGGGCTTACGGAAACAGTTGGTATTTATTACTATTTGGGCAAGCTCTTATGCGTGGGATCAATGGGTGGAATTATATCCCTAATTATTCACACGAACTGAACACTGTACGGTTCAGTCACATAAATGATCGGATATCTTGGAAGCAAGATACGGTGGGCCGGGGCTGGGGTGAAGGAAGGAATGGAGAAGGAACCACATCTGGCTGCAATCCAGGTTTACCTCCATCTCATTTTTTTCTGATGAGGGGAGATTGTTTACTTTCCCCAGGTCAGAATTTGGAAGTGAACCAGTTTGTGACTCAATCTAAAAGCGTATATGCCAATTCTGTTGAAATTGTTCTCTGAGGCGTTGGGTGGGAGAAAGAGGAGTCAGGAGAATTAGACGTTAAGAATGATTCACTGGACTGGACAGACGGGTTTATTGCATGGGGGGTTGATGAGCGTTTCTGCGTGAACCGGTTGCAGGGGGTGTTGTTTCCAAACTTGATCTGAGTTGTCGAAACTCTGTGGGTCCAAGAAAAGTAAAAGGGAGGAGAGGAGAGGGAAAAGGTGCTGGTAAGCGATGTCAGAAGGACACCAAGAGTTCATTGACATGGTGAGGACAGGGGGCACGCTGGGTTCCTGACCAGAGCTGGGCCTTAGTAGAATGTCTTGTTAACGACCTAGTCTCAAACCTCTCCTCTGTTTCCCCAGTGCGTTCCAGAGACTTCCCATGGACCTCCACATTTTCCATGCTTTACGTTGATAACCCAGTGAGTACCCGATGGCCCTATGAATTGTCATTGTTGGCCTCTCTTGTCTTTTTCTGTTTATTAAGTACATTTAAGAAATAGAGAAAAAAAAAGGAAATAGAGATTTAGTTTTTTTCTTTTTGAAACAGAATTTAATCTATTAAAAAACATTTGAGATTAGTTTTTCTAACATGTATTATCATATCTGAGCTTGGGAATTAATTGCTGCTTTTGCTCCTTCTCTCATTTCTAATCTTATGAAATGTCCTGTTCACTGAATTATACCAATTCCACCATCCAGGATAAGAGATTAGTTTCTTTCCACTGCTGATAGGGGTTTCCCCATATCGTGGGTTATTATATAGTATCGGAACTCCTAATCTTTCAAATAGAATTCTAGATATAAAAAGTCAAAACTGGTCTCTTTCACTTATCACGGTGAACAGAATGCCTCATCTCAGAACAAAAAGTGGAATTCTCCTTGAGAAGTTCTTCTGAAATTGAGTCCAGTAAACTGCAAAATGGGAGCCTAACTTTAGGGTCAGCTCCTGCAGATCGAGAGTGTCTTTATCCCCTAATTTCTCCAACTTCTCTCACTTCCCAGATGGTTCAAAGAGAAAAAAGATAAATAGGGAGAAAAAAAGTCTACTCTCCCCACTGTGTTTTGTCACCATCCTCTTTCCTAGTTTGTAATAGTATTTTTAAATAAAAGTTGAATTAAATGCCCTGTTCCCTTGGGTGTTTGGGGAAAACAAAACAAAAACAAAAATATTTATACCTGGTAAGGGGTGTGTTCCTTATACAACTTATTGGCGCAAAATAAGAAGTAGCTGCTTCTTTTGATTTACAGCAGAGTTGTCTGTGAACTTCTAGATATAAGGACATATTAGTTTAAAACTAATCTTTATTTTAAAACCCCTTATCTACTGAAGGTGAAAGGGCTTAGTGGCCACATTTCTCACCAATACATAAATGAAAAAAACCATACATGCACATGACTATCTTTTATCTGCAGCCTAGAGAGTTCCTTCTTGGCAGAACAGAGCAATGCACCCTCCGGGTTTCAGAGACAAGACAACTTTGAGTCTTTTGATACTGTAGCAGGGGCCAGGAAAGGTGAATTCCTCTCCTTAAATCAGCATCTGGCAGGGTCCCCACTGCAGAATCAAGACAGCTCGGCCACTGACCCAAGGACAGAGCTTTGTGCTGATAATTTATTTGGGCTTTGACGAGGGGAGGGGAAAATAGGTGGAATGCAGCATCCTCCTGTGAGGATGGCTAACCGCACATGGGATGATGGCAGAAGTCCGAGGTCAGAGGCTTGGCTTTTGGAATAAGGTCAGTTTCCTTCCAGTGTGGGATTTCTCTGCAGGGCTCCAAGGCATGTGTTTCTCTGTGTTTAGGCCTGCTTATTTATTTCTCCTTCAGGTGGGCACCGGCTTCAGTTTTACTGATGATCCCCAGGGATATGCAGTCAATGAGGATGATGTGGCTCGAGATTTATACAGGTAAAAGGCCCTGGCTCTCTCTTGGCCTTCTTCAGACCAAACATTTTTCTATCTCAATAGGAAAATTCTTCCCGTAGTAGAAGTATTATTAATTGGTCCTCATCGTCTAGTTCCTAAAGACGTTTTAAGATTACTTCCACATGAGGAGTACACACACTCACACACACACACAATTTTCCACTTTGTTACATTGTCACTGATAATTGTGAAGGTGGCCAGCAGAGAAAGTAACAAGGAGAGCTGAAATCTTGAGGCATAATTATAATTTTGTAAAAATGTCCCTTGGAAACAATAGAAACAATGAAATTATTCAACCAAAGATTATTTTCAAACTTTTCAACCAGATGTCTGAGAAGTCTCTGCCGGCTTTCTGACCTTATATTTAACTTTGCATCTGCCAGGAAGCAACATCTTCTCAGATGTTTGTTTGTTTTCTTTCCCAGAATTCCTCTTTCTGTGGCCTTCAGATGCAATTTTTCTCTCTCTTGCTCCTCCTCCATGACTTTTCCAGGCTGCAAACTCAGCTTGTTAGCTAGTCTCTTTCCTTTTCCCTTCATTTTACAAAGTTACTCTTTCAGTTGGAAAAAAAAAAGGAAAATGTAAAATTCTAAGCCTCATGAAACAGTATATGAACATATGCTTTCTTCCTTTCTTTTTCTTACTCACATTTGTTATAGCAATTTTTAGTATATATTTTTTTAAAGTAAGTGACCTTCTTATTTCGTCACACTTTCCAGTCTGTAAATTATTGCTAGAGACCAAGTCCTGAATTCTTTCAGATCGCCAGGGCACCACTTTATGCATTATAATAATTTACTAAAAGAACCCTAGTGGCCAGAAAGAGTTAATTAGCCCCCCTACCCTCCACTTCCATCAACACTCATTCTCTTAATTACTTAGTGAGCAAACCCAACCCATCCCCAAAGTGAAAGGGAATCTAATAGGAGTCAGAGTTTTTTGATCTCTGACAAAAGCTTTCCGTTTTATTCTTCTTTCTCCGCAAGGCAGATGGCTGGGAGAGAGAGGAAAGAGGAACTTCCGGCCTTTCTCCAAGAGACATTTCTATCTCCTCTGCTGATCCAGAAAACAATATGGCTGTTGTCTTCTACACTTTCATTTACCACATGTCCTATTATTTTAACACTTCCGTGCAGTTTCCGGGGAGGATGTTTAGGACCCCACACTTCTGCTTCCAGGTGCAATGTGTCCTGGGAGCAGGCTAGCCAGATCCTCACAGGGGTCCCCCTGCCTCTCCCTCACTTGCGCCCCTCCTCTTTCCCTCCACAGACATAGCCGAGATGACTGTCCTTACAAGTTTACTGGAGTGCCATGTCTTTCTCATTTAGCGCTGACAGCGTGCTCTCATTTTTCAGATCGGAAACCTACTTTTCTCCCCCCCTGCCCCTTTGGCTTAAATCCAAACAAGCTCAGTTGTTTAACCAGCAAACACCCTGAGGGCGGAGGTTCTGTTTTAAAAAAAACTCCATCAATCCCCTCTAAGCCAGAGCATTGCAACCCTGCCATTCCTTTCCTTTCTGTCCTTCCCCTCCCCCAAAGATGGCCACAGCTTCCAGTTGACCCTCCGAGTGGATATTTACTGCTGACATGTGGTACATCTCCTCTTGCATGACATGTAAAGAGAACCTATTTCAAAGCATCCATTGTTTATAGCTGTTTTAGTTCTTTTTGCTTCAGGCTCTTAGAACTGGAAAATAGCTAATCAAGGGCAGTGCAGAAAACTGATTTCAGCTGTTTCCTTTAGAGTTTACCCTGTTTGTTTCCCTTTGTGACTACGTTCTTCTCTCCAGCTCTCCAGATGGGTGTTGGGAGTAAGAAGCTCCCTTTGAAACCTGGAAGCCGGCTACTAGAGGTTTAAAGAGAGACCTTTCTTCTTCTCCCTTTGAAAACCATCTTTCTTCTTTTCTGGAAATCCCATTCCTTTTCCCTATTAATAGTGCCTGCCTGTAGGGAGAAGACTCCTAGAGAGGCATTTGACATTCACAGTTAGGCTGCTTTTGTGTTTGGAAATAAAACTTTTTCACTAACAAAGTGTTTAAATATTCTTTTTTTTTAAATTTCCCTATTTGGAATGAGCTACAATGCCTTTCTGGTTTAGGAAAAAAAACAATTTACTAAAGAATAATAAATTTATTAACTTTCATTTAGGGTATCCCAGCTGGTACCACTCTCCTTCTACCACTATTTATTGGTTGTCTGCCATGTGCCAGACACCTGGCTCCTGGTGCTGGCGGTACAGTGGTAAACAGGGCCCACCGCCCCTGCCCTCCTCCTGCTGACAGTCTAGTGGCTAGCCTGGTTATTTTCTCAGCAGCCATGTGGTTTGCATGGGAAACAGTATCTATTGCTATACAAAGCTTCATAACCAAGTGACTATGAAACAGGTTTCATAAATTAAATGAGAACATTTGTGTGTTCTGTGTGGGGCAGAGAAGATCATGGCCCGGCCACACTAGATGTGGAATCAACGCAGAGGATGGTTTCTGTTTGCAGCAGCAGAACAAAACCACCGAGATTCTCATTGCTCTGCTTTTTTCAGTCAAACTCTCAGTGACTAAAGCTGCACCTTCTTTGGCTTTTGCTGTTTTGGAGCTTTTGCTTAGATTATTTGAACCTTGATTCTCCTGAATGTCTTATATTTATTATGCTTCTGATTCCATTAGAACTGATCAAAACCCAGCGCTCTCTTCTGGTCTATATAGTACATTATCATTTCCACCCACCTTCTCTACCCCGAACCCACTAACTTCTTTTTTAAAAAAATTATCTGAGGAATAATTTTTTCCTACTCGTTCTCCCTTTCAAGCTCTGTTTATTCCTGTTTTCCTTTAATATACTTTTTTGCCACCAGGTAGCTGTTGACAAAAAGTCTACTTATTGGACAAGACCTTGGCACAATGCCAGCTAGGTTGCCAAATGGAATCACCTGGAAGAGGCATGCTTCCTGTGCCATGTACCTCCTGTACCTGAATAAATGCATGGAGTACTCGCACACACATACACACACTCGCATTGTGTGTATTATATATTATATATTCTACCAATTCTGCTTCTAAAATTTGAAAGTTCACACAGGCGTGATTCTAGATTATATTTTCAAGCAAACCCTTACCATGTAATAAGAATAGTCCTTGGCTAAAACACAGTTAAACGAGCAAATGGCACATGTAAATCTAACTTACTAAATTCCCCTTTTTCATTCTTCACTCCCATTTAAGAAAGATCTACCAAAGCCTTTCTGTTATTAGCCGAATTTTTGTTCTGATCTTACCATGAAATTAAAACTGTCACTTCCTCAAGTGGGACCTTGCCTTGGAACCTTCAGCTAGAGAATCCTGGCATTTTCAAGCTAGAAGCAACCTGGGAGATTACGTCCTTCGGCTGAGATTGCCAGATACAATACAGAATGCCCGGTTAAATTTCAATTTCAAATCAACAATGAATAATTTTTTAATCTAAGTATGTCCCATGCAATATTTGGGACATACTTATACTAGAACATTATTTATTGTTGATATGAAATTCAAATTTAATTGGACGTCGTGTAGTTTTATTTGCTAAATCTGGCAACCCCAACAAATTCTCCAAGGAAATAAGCTTCAAGCTAAAACGTAAGGCTTAAAATTGAGATTTACTATATTAAGTTGTCTATTGCCATTCCAACTAACAGGAAGAGGGAAAGAGAAGTAGTTTTTAGCCCGAAGTTTGGAGAAGGAAGGGTGGAGAATGAACTCCTATTTTTATCTCTGCTCTAAAGCCAACTTATTGCCAGCACAAACATGGAAGCCATATAATGCAGCTTCCCAGATTTAGTTGCTACAAAGATTTTGGTTACTATAAATAATAAACAGAGAAATACACTGAAACTCTACAGTAGTATTTAATGGCGGATTTTTATGGCGCCTTTGAAAATTAAGTATAGCCGGGATCATGGTGATTGCAATGACCCAGTTTTGCCTCACTGTAACCCTTGAACTTTCTTCTCCAGGTTTTGCAGGGCCTCTTGCCTTTCATCCTCCTGGATGGGATGGTTCATGGCTTTTAGTCCCTCAGCAGGAAGCTGGAACAAAAACCCTGCCTAACTTCTCAGGCATCGCAATCTGGGTCAAAAGACTCACAGAGCTTCTGAGTTTCATGAGTTTTTGCTTCCTTTTTTGAAAGATTTTGGTCAAAGAGAGAATCATTCAATACTTCACCCGTTTCTTGCTTACCATGAAGTAATTTCTTGAGTCTTTTTAAATCTGTTTCAGCATAGCTCACTGAAGTGGCTGTTGGCATTCTGTAGTCGATGTGGTTTTTTGAGCCTAGAGGCCACCATACATTTACTTCCATATCTGTAGCCATTTGTTGGTTTTCCTTTAGACCGTAGTCATTTCATAGCTTTTCTGTTCTTCGGTTATTAAAATGCTAAAATTCTGGGAGCACCATTGGAAATGTTCAGGGTTCCCCACAGGGAGAGGTTGGTAAGCAACTGAGGTTCCCATTACCTCACCACAAACCCCGCTTAATGGGGTCATAAGTTTGCAGAACTGCCTCCAAGAATTGTCAAATAATAGGTGAAAGCATTGTGTCACTTTGCTGAAGGGTTCCCTCAGCAGCTGGATTATCCGAGTTGGTAACCAGGGATTAAGAAACCTGCCCAGTGTGTTGGTGTCCACTTCTCCCAACTTCTTAGTATCGCAGAGCAAGCCCACAAATATTTTCTAACCATCCACAGAGTATGGAGTGTTATGCACTTGAGACTGAAAACAATGCCTATTGGAGCTTAAAGCATAAGGGTATCCTATCTCAGATGTGAACCCTGTTGTCAAAGGGGTGGATTGGGTAGCACAGCATTAAGCTGTTCTGATTCTGTGTGACTTTTATTGTTGTTCTTTTTGCAGTGCACTAATTCAGTTTTTCCAGTTGTTTCCTGAATATAAAGAGAATGACTTTTATGCCACTGGGGAGGTGAGTTGAAGTCACATTTTCTTGTGTGCTTCCAACATCATCAGGACTGAAATATATTAGGAGACTTGTGCTTTATTCATTCAGTGTGTACACAGACACATACACATGTCAATATTAATTCAGGCAATATTCAGTATTCTCCAGTTATCCCCAAAATGTCCTTTTTTTTTTAAATCCAGACCTCAGTAAAGGTTCGCATATCACAATGGGTTGTCATGTCTCAGTCCCATGCCCTTTTTGTTGTTGTCATTCCTGATGATGATTTTCAAGGGTCTAGGCTGGGTTCCCTTTAGAATGTCCCATTTTCTGACTTTGTCTGATTCTTTCCTCAGTGCTTAGATTCAGTAAAACGTTTTGGAGAGAATACTACAAAGATGATGCTGTGCACTTTCTATTGTGTCACATCAGGAGGCACACAATATCTGTGCCGTTATTGGCGATGCTAAATTTGATCACTTGGTCAAGGTGGTGTCTGTGAGATCTCACCATTGGAAAGGTGCCTTTTCCCTTTTGAAATTAATAAGTATTCTCAGACCAGGTAAATATCTGTTCCCCCCAGATCTGTCCCTCGGTAGTTTTAGCGTCCATTGATGATTCCTGTCTGAGTCAGTTATTACACTGGCGGTTGTAAAATGGTGATTTTTCTGATCTCTATTCCTAGAGACAGCATCTGGTATCTTCTGTGGAGAGAGGCTTTCACTCCTCTTCTTCTCTATTATTTACTTTAAAAAATAGCGCTGTGGACTTGTGGATTGCCATTTCTGTTGGATGTGTTAGCATTCATTGCTGTCATTATTGTTTTTGATGCTCATATCGTTCCATATTTGGCCAATGGGACCCCCTGCAAGCTGACTCCTGTGTCCTTTTGACAGACCCTCATTAATCTTTGAGCATTTCCTTGCTTGTTGGCACAAATATGTGTTCTTGGATTATCTTGTATTTTCCCACCCTAGCCCTGGAATCAGTCATTTCTTCAAGGAACTCTGGTTCCTTTTAATGGGGAAAGGTATTTAAAAACCAAGACCTGAGCACTCAGGGGGCTCATTGCTACTGAGATGCCTTTTCTTTTAGACTTTGTCTGTAAGCAGAGCTAGGAAACAAAATGACTTCATAGTGATATCCATACTTCTAATTCAACATCACAGGGTTCTTTTTTCCTTTCTCCATTCTGAATTTTATATCCATTCTCCTGCATTGAGGAATGGGGTTCCTAACAGTATCAGTTGGGAACATGAGCATCTTTGCTCGATCTTACAATATAAGCAGAATGATTCCAGAATTACTACATTAAGCACCACTACCATCAAGAAACTTCCAAATCACTTTCGATATTTTTTGCTATGATTTTTTTTTGAGGAAGATTAGCCCTGAGCTAACTACTGCCAATCCTCCTCTTTTTGCTGAGGAAGACTGGCCCTGAGCTAATATCCATGCCCATCTTCCTCTACTTTATATGTGGGACACCTCCCACAGCATGGCATTTGCCAAGTGGTGCCAGGTCCGCACCTGGGATGCGAACCGGTGAACCCTGGGCTGCAGAGAAGCACAACGTGCGAACTTAACTGCTGTGCCACCGGGCCAGCCCCTATGATTATTTTTATCCTTGGACTATATTTCACTACAGGTTTAAAATCAAAGTGCTATGTTTAAAATTTGTAAGAGTTAATTCTATTTTTTTCCAGGGTGACTATGTTACAATTTAATATACAGGTTCACTTGCGTATGTTGGTTTCAATTTTAGGGTTTGCTGTTTTTCATCCTTTAAAGTTTAAGATTATTTTAAAAATGTATAGCAGCCAATATTTTGAGAACACAGAAATTCTTAGGTGCTAGGAATACAGTTGTGAACAAAACAAAAATTCCCTCCCTGCATACATTCTAGAGGTGAAGATGATGATAAATAAAGAAATAAATATGGTGCTATATAGTCAGGCAGTGATAAGTGTCATGAAAAAGATTAAGCAGACTGAGGGTTGAAGAGCGATGGAGGTGATATTTTGGATAAGATTGTTGGAGAAAACCTCTCCAATAAGGAGACAATTGAGCAGAGCCCTGAGTGATGCAGGGGAGCAATGGCTGCAGTATCTAGGAGAAGAGCTTTCCCAGAAGAAAGAACAACAAATGCTAAGACTGACGTGGGGACAGGCTTGGTGTGTTCAAGGAAAAGCACGGAGCCACTGTAGAAGGAGCTGAGATGGGAGTGGCAGGCAGATCATGTAGGGCCCTATTACCTGTGGCAGAGAGGTTGGACTTCAATACAGAATGAAAAGTACAGTTAGGGAAGTAGCTCTAAAGACAGATAGCACAAGGAGAGTGCAAATAGCTATTTCCTAATATGAGATCCTCGGGAAAGGCCAAACGGAGGAGGTGACAAGCTGGATTTTGAAGGATGAACAGGAGTGTATTTAGTTAAGACTTTTGCTTGCAAGTGACCGAAACCATATTCAAAGCAGCATAGGTAAAACAGGGGATCTATTATTGGTATCAGGCATGGCTGGATCTGGGAGCTCAAACATTGTCATCAGGATTTTGTCTCTCATTCTCTCTCCATTCACTTGGCTTTCAGTTCACTGGTTTCTTTCTCAGGTAAGTTCTTTTCACCAGTGCCCTTGTCCCTCCACCCCACTCCAAAGCTCTAGTATAGCCTACCAGCTCAACTTCTCTTTCCCAGTAATTCCACCCTTATTCCTGAATCTCACAGGATCCATTTGGATCTCATGCCCGTTCTAGGACTGATAACTGGGGGTAGAGGGATGGAGTATACAGATTGGCCAGAAGGGTACTGGAAGTCCACCCCAATGCCCTGGGAGTAGGGAGATCATAGTGGGGCCCTCACCTTTGGTACCACAAGGCCTGAAAGTTAGAGATGAGTAGACCATTCTCCAGAGGAAGATCTGAGTGATGATACCAGAGGGAGGGCTGGAAGGATGCTGAGCAAGCAGAAACCACCGATGTCACTCTACAGGAGTCAAAGCCAAAAACAGTCTCAGTTTTTCCAAGAAAATGGCAAGTTAATGGAACTAGGATCTTGCTTCTCTTGCGCCTACTTTCTTCTCTTCCTAAGCTGTTTGGAAAGGACATTCTGATTACTTAACATATTACACTGAAGTCTTATTTTAAGCCAATTATTCAGTCAGAATTACTTAAGATCTCTCGCAATAGTTCCCTGCTATTGCTTGCCTTTTAACCCATTTCAGAGGCAGGTTGGGGCCGGGAGGGAAGTGACCCTCCTGTCATCTTGGGAGCAACTCTGGAAAATGTCTAGTCTCCACGTCCAACAGAAGAATGATCTGCTGAGCGTGTAATTCCTTGTCTTGCAAATAATGTGGCTATGTTCTTAACCATAATGCTGAACTTTCTGCAAAGCTGCCAAATTCCAGATGACAGTTTTAGCTTGTGTATTTCATATCTGCCTGGTGGTTTCATGCACGTAATTTCCGAATGTGTGTAGGAAAGGACAATTTTCTTTTTACATTCTTTGCTGCCAGGATGAGGGCTTTTAAGGAAACCCGTGCCTTCCAAGTGATGCAGGAAGATGAGAACGAGGGGAGGCAGCACTTAGGCAGTGGCCGAGCAGCATTGTCTTCATAAACTACACAGGATACATAAATCTGGGGGCACATCTCTTTCTGGAAGGGAGGACACTAAATAATGACGCCTTGATGGGTTATTATTATTAGAATACTCTGTTTCTCCGGTCTGTTTTATTCCATCTGGTTTGTCTTCTGTTTGGAGGTCAGAAGGCAGAATGGAGAAGCAGAAGGAGTTCTGAATTAATGATCAGGAGACCTGAGATTCATGGCTGGCTTTGCTTGTCTCTGGATGGTTCCAAACAAGTTCTTGACCTCTGCTTTTCATCTTACAGTCAAAGGAGTTGGTTTCTAAATTAGATCACTTTCAGAGATATTTTGCTTTGCTAGACGTTCAGCTGTAGTTACCTAGAGGTACTCTGAAGCGTCTGTATACAATTGCAGTTTTCACATCATACCAACCCACCCTCCCTCTCTCCACCACCACAAAAAAAAAAAAAGTTGAAATAGATTTTTCAAGAAAAGGAAATCTTTTATATTCTGAACTCTTAATTGTCTCACACTCTTAGGGAGGCCGAACAAATAGTGTCACTCAATTTGTAGAATTGTCCTTGGAAAAAAAATGTGTGAACTCTGAAAAGCTTTTCTGCTTTTCGGTGCAAATGTACTGGACCTAAATTTCCTTCACATTTGTGTGCTATGAATCAGGGTGGCCGGATGCTCAAAGGGTCTGGAGCAGCTGTTCAACCCCCTGACTTTGGTGTAAGGGAGTCTGGAAATAATAACAGTACCAACTACATAGGGTTGTTTTGAGCATTTAATTAGATAATCCTCCTTAAATATTTAGTAGAGTGACTAGCTGTGATGAGTACCCAACATATGATGACTATTATTACCATTCATGTTGAAAAGCTGGATTAATATATTACGGATCCAAAGCATATGGCCTAATGCATGTAGACAGGGCTGAGATGTTTAAAAAGCTGGGCTCACTTGTTTTTGGGATGTGACGTTGTCTTCTCTCTTATTTTGAAATTTTTAAAAGAAGTGGTTTGCATCGTCTGAAAGATGATGGTAGAGCTTAGAAATTGATGTTAGAAGTTTTAGATAGTAGCAAAATGTGTTGGGACCTATCCCAGCCTCCTTGCTGTGGCCACGGGGACCACAGCGAGGCCACCGCCAGGCACAGCATGGGCCTGCAGTCGGCGCCACAGAGAAGGAAGACCCGCTTTGCCCCCTTCCCTTCTTCTCTCCATGTCTGCCCAGAACGCCAACTGGAATTAATTTTCTCTAAAGAGAGACAAATGTGTCTGTAAATCACCCTCCTCGAGGCTTGAAAAAAATCTACTTCAAAAAGAGAAACAAGCTGCGTTTAATTCACATAATTAACTTTCTTTATAAGTGTTATCCTTTCTGAGCCAGTAACTATTAGTGAGATTGCTCTTATTCTTGAGGTACAGACACACTTCAGAATCCTCTGAAGTGTATGTTGGCTGAGCTGGAAGTTAAAGTCAAACAGCCCTCACTGGAAGGCAGGGAGGGGCTGGGAGGAGGGGACTGCCCATTGTTCTCTGAGCACGTGGCTTTGTGTCCACCCCCGGGAAAGATTGAGTGCTTACGGCTGGTTGTGGCAATGGATGGGAGCTCTCCCCAAATGGCGGGGCATGTGGTTAAAACCGGGCATCTCTTCTTGATCACCAGGAAGAGGCCTACTCTCCTGAGGAGCAGTTTTGCAACTACGGTTAATTTGAGGGGTAAATAAAGGCAAACGTTTGAAGCTACTTAAAAATTAGTGAGCTTCAGAGGATGCTTTATCTTCCTCTGCGTGAGCAAAGTCCTGCTGGGATCACGGAGTCTGACAACCTTTATTGAAGTCATCGTGGTCCACTGGGTTCGGGTAGCAGGCTCCCGGTAGGCAAGAGCTGTGTTTGTTTAATTTGTTTCATACGGTACGAAGCACAGCATTTAATGAATGTTATAGAGTGGCTTCATGCAAGGCTGTTGCTAGATAAAATTAGAATATTGATGCTATTCCTCTCCAGCTTCTTTTCATTTCCCTCTCATGGCCCTTCTCTCCCTGCACTGCATGCCTGGGGACCCTCCTTTCTACTCCCTTATTTTCCAGGGCCATCCAGTGACTTACCTCTCACCTTCAGCCTTCCTTTCCTTGGCTATGTTGTGCTCAGGTCCTATTTCTCCATGCTTCCTCCATCCCCATCATGATTGTTCTGTTTCTCTCCCCCATTCTGATTTCTTATCAGCTCACTGTCCATTAGAAAAGATCTGATAAATTAAATTTACTCTCAAAATACTTGTATTTGAATAGAGGACAGAGCCTAAGCCATAGAAAGGTACTTGTAAAGGGGAATTTCCATCACTGACATACAGGTAGAGGGATGACATCTAACCTGGGGTGGAGAGCCGTTTTAACCGGAGGCCTATACTCATTTTCTGTAGGCCTCCATCATTATCCTATTGGCCAGGCTTGTGATCATTGAACTTGGTAGATAGAAGGGCACCTTCAAGAGTATCTAGTTTGCTTGTTTTATTTGTAGATCTTATCTGAGAATATTTATTGAGAGTGGATCAGAAGACAGGCATGATGCTGAGCACTGTTTCATGCATTGCCTGTTTAATCCTCATAGCCGCCTTGTGAAGCTGGCACTATCATCATCCCCATTTTACAGCTGAGGTGACTGAGGCTTAGAGAAGTTAAGGATGCCTTACCAAGGTCACCCAGCCAGGATTGGAACCTAAGCAGCCGGACTCCAGAGCCCAAAGACTGTAGTCAAGGAACTGGCTAAGGATTGTAATCCCACTTGTGCAGATGCTTCTGGAGCCTGGGAGCTCCCTCCTTGAAGCCGCACAGTCTCTGAGTCCTGTCTCTTCCCTCAGAACAGATCCACTGGCTGTAGAAGGGAGTCAAACATCCCTTCCGTATCTTCTGCAGAATCTCTAAGGGTTATCAACTTCATACAAACAGAAAAGAAGTTCCCTAGCTTCTTGGATGTTTCTGTCTTTCTGACCAAGGCTTAGTTTTAAGCATAAAGACTTGGCTTTGATCATGAAGTTTTATAGAGTCAATGGAAGTTTCAAGTGATATAAGGCTTGAAGTCGTTGGAATGCAATTACTTCTCAAAGCTTGGAACTTGCTGAATTTTATTAGATAACATTCGAGCTGCTTTAACTCTTGAGCACTTGACAAATGTCTATTTTCAGTTGTGTCCATCTGACTTGCCAATATTTTCCTTTAGAATTGGAAATGGATTTGTGACTATTTAATGAGTGTAATATTAGAAAAATCAAGGTTTAAGCTGCAACCTGAAGAACTGAATGGGGACATGTGGAAATGTTTGCAAATTGGGCCTCAGGCTTTTGGATAGCCTTTCTAAGTCAAATCAACACATATTTACTGGTTCTTTAGTTGCAAGAAAAAGAATGTGAGTAAATCAGAAGTCATTTTAAGCTTTGTCTGAGTGAACTACTGTGCTGGACCAAGGGGCATGGCGACACAAATAGTACCTAATGAGAGGAGACGTCTAGTGTGGGGACAGGAAATGCTAGGTTAAATCTATTAGGTAGCTTCAACCTTCTGAATTCTATCTACAGTGAGCAAAGGAAGGACTCAGTTTATTGACTGTGGCCCAGTATGTTCATAGTCTTTATTTAAAAGTCAAATTAACTGTAGTCTCTTTAAACAAAAGGGTTTATTCATCTGGTTGAGTCACCTGGCTTCAAGCTGGGTTTCTCCAAAATTGGCGCTGAGGTCAAAGAGTTGGGGGAGGAGGGTGCATCTTTTTCACCTGTGCTTGTCACTGATGGAGTTGTTTTTTTTTAAGAAGCATCTTCTCCATATGAAACAAGAATATATCATTTGGAGGCAGAACATACTTTTGCATAAATTTATGTGACTGGAAGTTGGCTACAGATCAAAATGTTTTTCCTCATATGTCTATTCTTGTAGATTCTGCTTTTGTTTAAAGCTCATATTCAAGAGAAATAGATGTTTAGATAAAGTCATATTCTCGTTAGAAGCCATTTTTATTTTAATTGCAGCAGTGTGGTCTTGAAATCAGATGACGCATGGTCTAGAAATGTCTAGGAGGTTGTAGAGATTACCACAACAATGAAGTTCAAGCTTTCCTCATTCATTCATTTTCTGAACTGGCCGTTTTAAGGCGACACCTCTTCTCTCCTCAGAGAGAATAATGGTGCCAAGTGAAGTAAGATTCTACCCAGAGGCTAGATGAGGTCAGGGTCGCCCTAGCTTAATCCTGTCCTCTTGGTGGCTGTATCCTGTGTTACTCCATTAAACTTAGGCTTTTCACTGATTTTTGTGGTTTTCAGTGTGTCTAAAAAACTCTCTTCAAGGCATATCCCCTTATTCCCTCTGATTGTCCCCATAAATGGGGGTGGCTCCACCATCATCTGTGCTTGGGGACAGTTAGAGGACACAGCACTGTTTTGACTCTCTCCAGAAGGACAACCCACCACGGTTCCCTCTGGGGACATGGAGGAGTTCTCACAGCCCCAGAGTGAATTCTTCAAAGAGACATTAACTCCAGCTGGAGTGGCCAGGGGAGTGGGGGCGGAGCAGGGAACAGGGCACAGAATGACCCTGACCCTCCTCTACATACCGTTGCTGAGGTTGATGACTCCCCCTTTTCCACTTGTCAGGCAGAGGTTAGGAACCAGGGCCTGTGGATAGTGACATTTTGTGCCCAGGTTGGGGTGTATCTCATTTCAACGGCCGTTGCTCATTATCACTATCAGGTTATTATCACTATCTGATATTATCATTATCAGGTTCTGCACATTTTACCATAAAATGTAAACCTAGAAGCAAGGCAGAGAATGAATATAACTGCATCTTTCTTCCTTTTTTTTTTCCCCTACTAAACTTGAGTAGGAAATGTACATGACTGAGAGTACCTTAAACAATAGTAACTGCTAACATATGGGAAATTTCTGTAAGAGGACACTGTTTCCATTATAGTATTATTCTCTGACACGATTTCTTTTCTTCTGGAAGAGCTGATTGAAGCTTAATTTTAGACATGAAATCTTTTTTCCTCCCTTAAAAGTAACTGTGTGACAGGGGTACAGTAAGTCTGCTGTGAATGTTGTTGAAACATGTAAGAAGGGAGAGATTCAGATGGAATACACAATTACAAGTTTAAGTCCAATTTCATTGTGCTTTTACACATCTGGATAATTAACCAAGCATTACATTCTCTCTAGGCTATTTTTACAAGTACAATATGCTCCTAACGTGATTTCCATCAGGCTGTTCCAAATATCATTTAAGAACCCAGAAAGGTTGCAGACCAAGATTCAAAACCACTATTCAGCTGGGATGTCGAGACCCGTTTCTCTCATCTGGGAAATAAAAGATTGAGAGCCGAATTCTGAGATCCTTATGATGTAAGAGGAGAGCTGGAGGTTTATTGCTTCGTTAAGCTCCAGCACATACAGGCATATACAAATGCACCCTAATATCTCTGGCCCTTCTTGTCAGAGCTGAGCCCAGAATATGGTCACCATGAGAAAAATGAGCCATACAAGAACAGTGCTAGAAATTGCAAGCTCAGACCTTCTTTAAATATTAGAAAGGAATAATAAGGGCTGACTAAGGTCCTGATGTGTTGATCGTTACCCTAGTTTGAATTTTTGTGTTGGGTTAAATATGTTTATCTGGCTGAGTTCCTCAGTTGAAGGTCACTGCTGAATTCTAAATAATATGTGTTCCCATAGTTCCTGACCACGCTTTTCCTCTTTCCTTTTATAATCGCTTTGATGCTGTTCCGAGCTTTTATGAGGCCAGGGTCTGATCTGATGGTAGAAGGTTGGTGTTAATTCACAGACTTTGGGAGCTTCACTGGCCAGCTGCTGCCCACATTGGTGAACACCAGCAAGAGATCAGAGAAACCACAGGGCTGATAGTTGTGGTGGTTGTTGCTTTCGTCGTTGTTACAGGCAGAACTCAGAACAAAAGAAGCAAGAGTTCATAAAATTATAGGATCACAAGGATAAGTCCTAAGGCGCCATGTAGTCCATTTCTGATCCATCAGGCAACCACACCTAAATTCTCCCCCCCGAGATATGGGGTTCTATTCTATTTAAAACACATCCAGAAAAGGGGAAACTGGGTAAAATAAAACACACTTGACTTATTGTCTGGTTATCTTTTAAAGTGCTTGTGCTGATCAGAGAATTGTTAGATTGAGAAATAGATGATGCAGGAAGAATAAACAAGCCTGATCTTAAGAAAAAAAAAAAAAAGAAATATGTCTCAACAAAGAGAGCGAAAATAATTGAAATTTCATCATAATGTCTCAGTGTCTGTTTTCCATAAAATAATCCTATAATTGTCTACTGTGTGACAGCCTGAGTCATTCAACCAGTGGAATGATTAATGAAAATGGCAGTGAAGGATTTGTCACACTGACACAGGGCAAGGAAGTGTATGATAGTTATTAGAAAGCAAACGATGAGGTCAACAGCATCATTGTTAGGTTAGCAGATGTGGACTGGACAGTGAGGAATCTGTTTTGGATGTGGTTACAGAACTACCCATCTCA
Source organism: Equus quagga (assembly GCF_021613505.1). Taxonomy (NCBI): domain Eukaryota; kingdom Metazoa; phylum Chordata; class Mammalia; order Perissodactyla; family Equidae; genus Equus; species Equus quagga. The sequence continues at coordinate 84,736,443 of NC_060274.1, read as the reverse complement.
CTGGCTTGTTTTCCCAAAGTGGTCAGCTTAGCAAATATGTAGTTGAGAAACCTAAGGTTGGGCCCCGGCTTGGGGGACCAGAGACCCATAGTCTGTTCCAGGACCATTGACTGAAATGTGATTTGATATGAGAAATGGGAGGTGTGGAGGCAGCCAAGCCTGGATAGAATTCTAGCTAGGCACATGTTTGAAATGCACAGACCCTTATTTTCATCATTTTTAAAATATAGGAAGATAGTGTTAACCTTAAATTGACCCAAATTAAAGTAGGTGAAATAGCCCATTGTTAGTAGATGCTCAGAAATTGAGTGGCTGTTCTTTCTAAATTTTCTACCTGGATATATCCCAGATACACGTGATGGTCACAAAGTGCATCCCTTCCGCATCAGAAAGAGTCAAGAGAGGTGTTTTATTGCCAGATCTTATAACAAGACAATTTGAGTGATAACATCACTGAAAGATACACTTTTTAGCATTTGTACTAATTTCCAACAGAGAAAAAAATGTTTAGAAGTAATGTCAGATAAGTCACTCATTTATCAAATATGTTTTTATGTGCCTACTATGTGCTAGGCAGTGTACACATTGTGGGAATAATAATCCATGAAATGGTAAACTTTGCCTTACCACATTTGAGTCAAGTTTTCCATAATGTATTTTCAAAAGAAATTATGAACTTTACAAATAGAAGCTTTGTGGTTTATTCTTCGTGTCTCTCAAGTATCTACCATAATGCCTTTGACAGAAGAGTTGTCCAATAAACCATCATTGAATGAAGACTATACAACACGTCTTTACCAGTTAAATGATTACTTAAGGGGATTTGCTTTTTTGGGTCGTCTTACAGAAATTTCTTTTGATAAATATTCACTTATTGCCCCTAACAAAAGAATGTAGCGCAGTTATGCAACAAACCAGATTTCAGATGCATAAACACATATTTATAGTAACACAAAGAAGCTAAAATGTGCTCATGAGTGTGAACAGATAAATTGCTTTGATTCAATACTTTGCCTGAATAATTATTATTGTACAAGAAGGCTGTATCAGTGAGGAGATCTGTCTAAATTATGTAAATTACATCCTTTTATCATGACTTGGAAGGAGTTTAGGTTTTGGAGTAGGTTAGACCAGATTTAATTCCAACTCTACCACTTAACCTCTCTGAGCCTCCACGTCCTCGTATTGAAATGGGAATAATGATATCTCCAGCATATGATTGTGGTGTGGAATAAGTGAGAGCTCCTGGGGCGGGGGGTCCCAGTCTTTGAATTACAGACCCCTAGAGAGCCTTAGAAGTATTGTGAAGGGTCTGCAGTCTCATATGTACCCACACAATGCCTCTAGTCTGTTTTGAACATATATGCATTGCTGTTTTTCACACACATCTAGGTTAATTCAAGATTCATTCATTTAGCAGCTGTTTATTGAGCACTAACAAATAAATAGCATCAGGCATATTCTGATAAACACAGCAGACAGATATCCCTGTGTTCGTGGATTTTCTGTTCTAGTGTGGGTGGGAGAATAACAATACACAAGATAAATAAGTAAAAGTTTGTTGGAGAGTGATTAAGATTCAGATGAAAAAGGAGAGAAGGGAAATATAAAACATCAAAAAAGGGGTATTAAAATTTTAGGTAGAGTGGCCAGGGAAGACCTCACTTAAGGAAGTGAGGGAGTTAACTATATGGATATGCAGGGGAAGAGCCTTTCCAGCTGGTGAGAACAGCTAATGCAAAGGCACTGGTGGAAGGAACGGTACGGATCACAGTTGTGACTGTGGTCCGAGTGGGGCTGCAGAGGAATGAGTGAGAGGATAGTAGGGGGTAATGTCAGTGAAGTGACCAGATCATGTCAACCCTTACGCCTCAAAAAATGCACTTTGCTTTCCCTCTGAGGGAGATGGGAAGTCATTAGAGGGTTTGAGCAGAGGAGTGGCATGATCTGATTTATGTTTTAACAGACCACTGTCTTGAAAATAGACTGGATGAGGGTAAGGACAAAGCAGGGGGCTACTGTCATAATTCAGGCAAGAGATGATGGTGACCTGGTGCAAGGTGACCAAGTAGGGGTGTGAGAAGACACTAGATTATGGACAGATTGTGATAGAATAGGTAGAGTTGACCAGATTCACTGGTGGCCTTTTGTGGGGTGTGAGAGAAAGAGAGAAAGAATAACACCAAGGTTTTTGACCTAAGTAGTTAGAACAGAGTTAATGTTAATCGAAAGGGAGGCTGCAAGGAAGGCTTAGGGACTGGAGCTTCATGTTGAGCACATGAAGTTCATGTCAGACAATATTAGACAATATTAATGCAATAGACAACACTTACAATTATTACAGTAATTACAATTAGACAATATTAATACAAGTGGAGGTGTCAGGAAGGCAACTTTTTAATGGAAAAAGCACAAAACTATTTTTTAAATATTACTGAACCAATAGTAGCTTTTTTCAGTATAATCTAAAAGCAGAATTATTGTCATGTTTGTGTCCACAAAACATTTTGAAATTGAAAAAAGAATCTCGTAGTGGAAAAGGGCAGAAACAGAGATAAGTTCGACAACTTTAGACAATTATTTCCCTTTTCCTCTCCTTTTAATACATGTTTATTTCAAATTTTGTATCATTATACGTGATTTTGAAATCTTTATTTTGACCTTCAGGTTTTTTAAATAAAACTTTTAATGGAAATTTCTGGTAAGAAAAGCGCTATGGGGGGCAGAATTAGGTTCACTGGTCCATGTTATTTTACTCTGGAAGGAATTTAGAATGTTCACTTATTTATTACATGTTCACTTGTTTTTTCTGTGTACTTCACCTGTGACTTGTGTGTCACTTGGTGCTATTTGGGATGACAAAAGAAGTGAGAGACAGAGCTCTTTGCTATTGTGGAATTTACAGCATGAGGTTAAGAAATACATAGTATGTCTCATGTGGAAATGTTAATGTTTTACTGTTCTTTTAATTAATTTAAACACAATTTTACTAGCATCAATTTTTGGTGGTTCATCTTAACATCTACCCTTCTCAGTCTTATGCAGGGAAATATGTGCCAGCCATCGCACACTATATCCACATGCTCAACCCACTGGTGACGACGAAGATCAACCTGAAAGGAATCGCTATTGGAGATGCGTATTCTGATCCTGAATCTGTAGGTGGCCCCTTTTTCCGCTCCATTTTGTTCCTTAAGGAGATTAAATCCCCTTTAATCAAATGGAGGCTCCTCTTACCTTAGAGACCTAACTTGATAAACAGAAATACTCAGTTGACTTTCTAATGATTTAAATCTTTTAATTTTTTTTTTAAAGTTTTTATTTTTTCCTTTTTCTCCCCAAAGCCCCCTGGTACATAGTTGTATATTCTTCATTGTGGGTCCTTCTAGTTGTGGCATGTGGGACGCTGCCTCAGTGTGGCTTGATGAGCAGTGCCATGTCAGCACCCAGGATTCGAACCGACGAAACACTGGGCCGCCTGCAGCGGAGCACGCGAACTTAACCACTCGGCCACAGGGCCAGCCCCTAAATCTTTTAATTTTTACCAAATATTTTAAGGTGTCAACTTACTATGTTAGTCTAGGTTAGCTGTGACCACGAGCGTTGGGGGGGGGTGTGTGTGCATATGTTGTGGTGTGTTTGTGTTTTGTGTATGTGTGTGTT